>NC_057808.1:475870458-475898539 GCF_018294505.1 Triticum aestivum
GTATTGCTGACAAAAGTAGGCACGCTACTGGATTCGCCTACTTTGCTGAGTTTCCAAGGAACTCGTCAGAGCCCAGAATGAACTCAACGATGAGACTCGACTGGACAAGAGTTGACAATCATTAAAATTGTCGAGTTCTTATTATCAGAGATTCGGCGAAGATTTAAGCAAGCATTGTCGTGTTTCAGGACCGTGCATCCTGCCGATCTGCGAAGATTTAAGCAACATTGTCGTGTTCCAGGACCATGCATCGTGCTGATTTGTGAAACATTTCTAGTGTATCTTATAGGCAAAACATCAATTATGTTATTGCTAATCTCGACCGTGCAACATACCATGTTATTAGAAATTATTCAATGGGACGCAAATCAAATGAATCGAACATGCGGCCATAATGAAGTACATCAAGATGAATCCGATCAAAACCACAATAAGAAAAAAGGATGGCAACAATCCGATGACCAAATCCGGAAAAGAAGACAACAAAAGGCACACCATTACTTGATGTCTCATCACAAAATGATGATCCATGATCTCTCATCAGTTGAACTTGGTGCAGACCCTGCGGACCTCTCCCTGTGTGCCGGTAAGCACGTTGACCTCCCCCAGCTTGGCGAGCGCCTGCGGGAAGAGCCAGCGGAAGTGGTCAGTGTTGGCGAGCCTGTCGACCATCCAGCGTGTGGAGCCATCGTTGTAGAGGTTCTGGTCGACCATGAGCGCGCCGCGGCGGCGCTGCAGCATCTTGTAGAAGCTGTTGTCCAGCTTGGACGCGCTGGACCGGTCGTCCAGGAACACGATGTTGTTGTCGGAGGACGCCGTGTTGGGGCACACATATGTCTTATAGGTGGACGCTAGCTCCGGGTCCATGCTCGGGTCCGTTGCACCGGCCTTGCCGCCGTAGCTATAAAGACGGCTCTTCTTGATCATGCTGCAGTGCGTGACGCCAACCGTGTGTGCGCCCAGCAGAACGACCATGTCGTCCGAGCTGAGACCGAGGGTGCGGAAGAAAGCGGCTGCCTGCGGGACCGTGAAATCTTGGCCCGGAAGGTTCACATCAGTGGCTACGGACCGCCGGCGGTCCCTGCGCCCGGTGCGCACCGCATATCCCTGTCCCGTGGACGCATTGACCGCGTCCCTGGTTGCGAGGATCTCGATGTCGGAGCAGGAGACGACGCCAGGGCACCGCTTCTCGAGTTCCGTCTTGATGTTGGTAATGAGGTCGTAGCCCTTCACGCTCAGGTTCGGCTTTGCCGTCTTCTCTGTGCCGGTGCCGTCGATCAGTAGCCCGCCGTCGCAGCCCTACGCATGTATAGTCAAACAGATTAGTTAGTCAATCTAACTATGAAAGTCGAGTAGAATAATAAATGGCGCGCACGTATGAATCAAACAACACATTAGTGTATCTACAACTCCCTCAATCTAACTATGAAAGTGGAGTAGAATAATGAATGATGCGCACATATGAATCAAACAACGCATTAGTATCTACAACTCTCTTCAAAAAACGCTCTTATATTATGGGAAAGTTGTGGCTACTCTCGGGTGTAGGTACACCCGAGTTTGCAAAACTTCGAAAAATGTGATAAAACAAGGTCCAAAAAATCTGAAATCTTGAGACAACAAGCTTCATCAAGTGTTTGAACTTTTTGCAAAGTTTCAGCTAAAAACAACATCCGAGGAGCTCTCACCAAAAAAAAAAAAAAATCAATGCTCAGTGCGCAAACTTAGAACATTGATTTTGTTTTTTTTTTTTGCCGAGAGCTCCTCTGATGTTTTTTTTCGCTGAATTTTTGCAAAAAGCTTGAACATTTGATGAAGTTTCATGTCCCCAAATTGCAGATTTTTTTGACATTGTTTGATCATGTTTTTTTTTCAAACTCGGGTGTACCTACACCCGAGAGTAGAAAAGCTGGTCTCTTATATTATGAGACTAAGAAAGTACCATACTACTATAGCTCATAATTCATAAATCATAATAATACATACATTGACGCCGCACTCGTGGAACAGCAAGCGTAGGAGGTGGGCGACGATGGCGCTGTCCTGAGCGAAGCGGGCCTTGACGATACCCCGGACCACCGCCTCCACGTCGTTGCCGCGGCACTTGCCCGTGTAGAACCCGTTCTGCAGCTGCGCCTGGCTATCGGTGGCAAGCCCAAGCACGGCGATGGCAAGCACCACCACTAGCACTGCTGCCTTTGTGTGCCCCATCGATACCTAGCAAGCTAGCTAGATAATTGCTACTCTTGGTGCATGAGCTATATATGAGAGGTGTGAGAAGCAATGGGCTTATGTCTATCCTATTTATAGTATAGGTTAGGGGAGGACACGATCTCTTTGAAATTGTCTGATGTTTAGTCATGGAGATCACGTACCTAGATTCCTTTCTTTCTCAATTAAGCAAGTGGGTATGCGCTAGCTGCTGCTTGCTGTCGAAATTAGTATTCTGGTTTGATTTCTGGAACTTTCGAGGCATCCTAGTTTTTGTTCGCAAAGTATGCGCTAGCTGCTGCTTGCTGCCTCTTTGATAGATAGATAGAAATAGATGACTATATATACGTGCATGCTCTTATTTAGATTTGTTTCGAATTTGGAATCCGAGGCCATGAATTGATATGGCATTCTACTTCCTGGAGCATTTGAGTTATATCCTGGTTGGTGCTTGACCTCGCGTTCAGTCCCATCATTTTATTTAAACAAGCCTCTGTGCCTGCTGAAAGAAAAGTTAGACGATTACAATTTTTGTTCACCAATTTTTATCTTCAACAAATAAGTGTGGCCGTATGCATCGTTCTGATGCAGAGACCGGGGTTACACCCTTTTTCCAAAAAAAAATCTTCAGCAAATAAGTACAGTAAGTATTTTCTCTTCAAGATCCACATCACCTCCATCCTATCTCTAAATTTTTGAATAGCACTTTCCTTTTGGACCTATCCTGGTTTTAAAATCGTGTTCCTTCAGAATTTGGAAGGCCAATTAATTGTATATTGGTATGTAGTTCCACCAATTTCCGGGTCAAATCAAACTAAGACTAGCTGTAATCAAGCTAGATAATTACATGCAGGTGGCATCATTTTAATGCCTTGTGCAACATTTGAATATTATGTTTGAAACATTGACAATGACGAGGGACACACTCTTTTGATTGGTACTCTTAATTAATTACATGTAACTTTCAAGACAGAAAAATAACTCTTTAGTTAGTTCTGTTTTTATAGGGAACACTGTTGTAACGCCCGGATAATTAGGCAACAGTAAAACTCTCCTAATGATGCCATGTCATTTCTGTTTACTGTTGCTAAACTCTCGTTAGTTCAAAACCCGTTCAAAAGTCAAATTCAAAATATGTCAAACAACAAAAGTTTTCAAAAGTTGAAACAAAAATGTTCGGGCAGTGCCAAAAATGGCATAGGTAATTATGGTGTAGAAGACACAATTTTATAAAATACTTAAATGCCCTAAATTAAATAAAACAGAAAAGAAAAAAAAATACAAAAGCAGAAGACAAAAGAAAAAAAGAGAGAAAAGGACCCCCCTGGACCAGACGGCCCAGCTCGCAGCCAGGCCGGCCCACCTGGCCCATCCGGCCGACCCGACCTGTTCCCCCGGTCGCTCTCTCCCCTTCCCTGTTTCCCCGACCAGGGTCGGAACAGGGGCGCGTCCCCGCCGGACCCCCTCGCCGGCGTCGAGGAGGGGATAAGATCGCCAGCGCCCCCGCCTCCTCGGGTCCCTCTCCCACTCGCCCCGCTCTCCGCCTCTCCCTCTCCCCTCAGATCCACCACGCTCCCCCTTCGTTCCCCACCGCATCCGAGCGCTGCCATGGCCCCGCCGCCGTAGAAGACGCGACCACCGTCGTCCGTTCGTCGCCCCGGCAAGTCCTGCAGCTCCACCGTCGTCCGCTGCTTCGACCGGTGCACCCCGTTGGAGTCCGGAGCCACCGCAACGCCCACGACGCCGCCGTCTTCCTCCTCTGCTCCGACAAGCTACGCCGCCGCTCTTCACCAACTCCGGCGACACCCCTGCATCTACTAAACCCCCAAGGGCCACCGTGTGTGCCGCTCGGTGAGCCCCCGCTTCCTCCCCTCTCTCGTGCGCCCTAGCTACCTGTCGCCGTAGCTCCCGAACGCTCCGCCGCGGATCTCGTTGCCGACGAGTCTCCGGTGACCAAATGGTCACGGGCCCGTGCCGGTTGCACTCACCGCGCCCCGTAGATCCTCCCCAACCTCTCCGTTTGTTCGCTAGCTCGCCCTAGCTCCAATCTTCTCGAGCTCCCGAATGCGTCGCCGCACGCGCTCGTCGCCGGCAGCCGTCCGGTGCCCCCTTTTGTCCCAGGCTTGTGCCGTTGTGCTCGCGCGCGCATGTAGGCCTCGCCCCGCCCTTCTGTTTGCCCAGTAGCGCGCCGCATCGCCGTTGCCGTTGCTCGCCTGAAACACCTCGCCGCCGATGAGCTCGATGCGCCCTTCTCCGGCCACCGCAGCTCGCAAGACCACCACCAACCGACGCGTTGTCGTCTTGCCGTTCTAACGCGCCCGGCCGCGCTCGATTTGGTGCCCCGTAGGCGAATCCCGACGCTCGCCGGCGTTCGGTCGCTGCGCGCGAGCTCGCCGGAGCTACTCCGGCGGCTCCGCTGCGCTGGCACACCGGGGCCCACCCCTGGGTCACTGCCTGTGGGCCTGTGGGCCCCAACTGGCCACGTTGACCGAAGTCAACTGCGCTGATGTGGCAGCTACTGCCACTGACATGCGGGCCCGCATCATTTAAAACATTTTTGTAAATAAATAAAATGCGAATTATTTCATTAATTAAATTTAATTAACTAAATAGTCACTGACTACTGGGCCCCACCCACTAATTAACCCATTTAGTTAGTCTAAACCCCCTGTTAGTGTCCCAGACAATGACATGTAGGTCCCACTGGACCCACCTGTCTGGTTTGACTGGTCAACCGACTAGTTGACCTGCTGACATCACTCTAATGTCATGCCCACATCATCATTCACTGTTCTAAATAATGTTGGATTTAAATAAATAATTAAAGTCAGAAAATGATTAGATCTTTAGAAAATCATATAAAATAATCCGTAACTCGGATGAAAATACTTTCTACATGAAAGTTGCTCAGAACGACGAGACGAATCCGGGTACGCAGCCCGTTCGCCCGCCACACATCCCTAACATATCGAACTCGCAACTTTCCCCCTCCGGTTCATCTGTCCGAAAACGCGAAACACCGGGGATACTTTCTCGGATGTTTCCCCCCTTCGCTGGTATCACCTCTTACCGCGTTAGGGCATACCTGACACCGCTGTTTGCTTTGCCATGCATCTGTTTGCATTGTATTCATTGTTTCTTCCCCCTCTTCTCTCCGGTAGACTACAAGACCGACGCCGCTGCTGGTGCCCCGACCGACTACGCTGTTGACGACCCCTCCTTCTTGCCAGAGCAACCAGGCAAGCCCCCCCTTGATCACCAGATATCGCCTATTCTTTTCTATACTCTTGCATTATAGTAGTGTAGCATGTTACTGCTTTCCGTTAATCCTATTCTGCTGCATAGCCTGTCTTTGCCACTACTGTTGTTACCTTTACCTGCAATCCTACATGCTTAGTATAGGATGCTAGTTTTCCATCAGTGGCCCTACATTCTTGTCCGTCTGCTGTGCTATACTATCGGGTTGTGATCACTTGGGAGGTGATCACGGGTTTATACTATATACTTTATACATTATACATGTGGTGACTAAAGTCGGGTCGGCTCGTGGAGCACCCGCGAGTGATTCACGGATTGGGGGCTGAAAGGACCTTTGTCCCGACGGCCCTCTGGGTGGATCTTTGTGGCGGAGCGACATGGCAGGTTGAGACCGCCTAGGTGAGAGGTGGGCCTGGCCCTGGTCGGTGTCCGTGGTTACATCAATTAACACGCTTAATGAGATCTTGGTATTTGATCTGAGTCTGGCCATTTGGTCTATACGCACTAACCAACTACGCGGGAACAGTTATGGGCACTCGACGTCGTGGTATCAGCCGAAGCCTTCGTGACGTCAGCGACTGAGCGGCGCCCGCCGGGTTGGACTGCGTAACGTGACTTCCTTTGAAATGGAGGTTGCTAGGTCTGCTCTCCGGCCGCGTACGCAACGTGCAGGTGTGCAATGAGCGATGGGCCCAGACCCCTGCGCGCATAGGATTTAGACCGGCGTGCTGACCTCTCTGTTGTGCCTAGGTAGGGCTGCGACGTGTTGATCTTCCGCGGCCGGGCATGACCCAGAAAAGTGTGTCCGACCAAATGGGATCGAGTGTGTTGGGTTATGTGGTGCACCCCTGCAGGGAAGTTTATCTATTCGAATAGCCGTGTCCCTCGGTAAAAGGACGACCCGGAGTTGTACCTTGACCTTATGACAACTAGAACCGGATACTTAATAAAACACACCCTTCCAAGTGCCAGATATAACCCGGTGATCGCTCTCTAACAGGGCGACGAGGAGGGGATCGCCGAGTAGGATTATGCTATGCGATGCTACTTGGTGAACTTACCATCTACTCTCTTCTACATGTTGCAAGATGGAGGAGGCCAGAAGCGTAGTCTTCGACATGATTAGCTATCCCCCTCTTATTCTGGCATTCTGCAGTCCAGTCCACCGATATGGCCCTTTACACATATACCCATGCATATGTAGTTTAGATCCTTGCTTGCGAGTACTTTGGATGAGTACTCACGGTTGCTTTTCTCCCTCTTTTCCCCTTTCTATTCCTGGTTGTCGCAACCAGATGCTGGAGTCCAGGAGCTAGAGATCCCGAGGATGATTCTACGTGGAGTTCGGCTTCGAGGAGTAGTTAGGAGGATCCCAGGCAGAAGGCCTGCGCCTCTTTCTATCTGTATCCCAGTTTGTGCTAGCCTTCTTAAGGCAAACTTGTTTAACTTATGTCTTTACTCAGATATTGTTGCTTCCGCTGACTCGTCTATGATCGAGCACTTGTATTCGAGCCCTCGAGGCCCCTGGCTTGTATTATGATGCTTGTATGACTTATTTATGTTGTAGAGTTGTGTTGTGATATCTTCCCGTGAGTCCCTGATCTTGATTGTACACATTTGCGTGCATGATTAGTGTACGATTGAATTGGGGGCGTCACAACTGTATTATGTCCATTTCGTCTGTTGGCATGTTCAAACCTCGATCAATATGGATATATATATATAGTACTATCTCAACCCTATAGTCTAAGAGGGGAAATCATTCGTTCTCCAATTTTTTTTACGTAATATTTAGTTTTGTATTTTTAGGGCATCCTCAAATTGGTTGAATGAGCATATATAGAGTACCAATCAAAAAGGCATGTCCCTCATCATTGTGAAGATATAACATCCAAAAGCTGCACAAGGCATTAAGATGGTACCACATGTATGTAATTATCTAGCTTAATTACAACTAATATTAGTTCGATTTGATCGAGAAATTGGTGGAACTACATACCAATATACAATTGATTGGCCTTCCAAATTCTGAAGGAACACAATTTTAAAACCAGGATTGATCCAAAAGGAAAGTACTATTGGAAATCAGGGCGGCCCTGAGGGAGGGGGGGGGGCGGCCGCCCCGGGCCCCCAAGATCGAGGGGCCCCTCCCCAGGTATACACATGTTAGCTATGGTCCAACATATTTCCGGTCATCAAAAAAATTCTGTGGACTAGACGGCTGGGTCTCAGGCAGCACGATGGAACGTACGCACGATGGTCCAACATATTTGCCGCTAGGAAGGGAGCCAACAATCGATTCGGTCGTTCCTAGTTACTACGTGCACGTTAAAAAAAAGGAACTGGTTGATCCTTTCCGATTCTTTCCTTGATTAGTTCTTGCATGTCGATAAAAAAGGAACAGATTGATCCCTTCTTCCATCTCGCACGCAGTTCACGCAGCGATTCCCAATTTCTCAGCGGCCCTTTCCTTCTAAAACAAAATTTCCTCACTAATTCAGATCAACCGCCGATTTCAATTCCCTGCCTCCATGGGGGCCGTCGGAGCCCTGCCTTGCTCTCCGTCCGTCAACGATACGACCATCCGAGGTATATCTTCTATTCATATTGAGGTTCCTAGTCTATTAGATGAATAGCCGACACATCGGTACTGTTCAACAATTGTCAATTGATGCAATTTATTTATTTATTTTCAGCATTGTGTCTTATATATCCTGTCATCCATAAGAAAGTTGTGGATGAATTAGTACAATCACAGAGTGGAAATATTCATAATTTTTTCTAAGAGAGTTGTCATTCCATAGAGGAAGGGCAACCAACTAATGGCAATTAAGAACTTGATCAGCGAGAAGAAAATATTGACACCAACAGCAACGATAACAACGTAAGGTGCTCTGACCTCTGAGTATGTAGGTAATTCATTGGATGTACATGTACAGTCAGCTAGTGATCATGAACAACTAGTTTATGCTACTGATATTTATGAAAAAATTAGGATAATCTTGATAAAAATACAAGAAACATCTTACTTGAGAAAGGGTCTATGAGAGAGGACAGAAAATGCCATACCATCTACATGATGCAGGAAGATGTTTTTCATATGGTCATTATCATAGGAAATTAAGAAATGGGGAGGAACATGATAAAAATGAGTAGTTTATTCAAAAGATTAATTTTTATCGCTATTATGTCTACATTAAGGGCCCCGGGTTTTAGTCTCGCGCCGGGCCCCCAAAATCTCAGGACCGGCCCTGTTGGAAATCTAGAGAGAAGATGGAGGCGATGTGGACCTTGAAGAGAAAATACCGTACTTGGTGAAGGTAAACATTGGTAAAGAAAAACTGTAATTTTTGTACATTTCTTTCAGCAGACAAAACGCGAGATCAAGCACCAACCAGAATAACTCGAATGCTCCAGGAAGTCAACGCCAGATGATCAATTCATGGCCTCTGATTCCAAATTCAATACAAATCTAAGTAAGAGCATGTATATACATTACTAGACGGCGGGAACTATTTTAACACCAGTCAATATGAACATTGCGAGGTGTCCCTTCATCATTGGCGTGTAGTTCAAAATTTTGTTTCCCAAATGAAAGAAATTGATTGATGGGATTAGTTTATATTAAAGCTTACACGTATGATCTAAAAAGGGTAGACAAGTTTGTGGTAAAAATTCTCCAACCATTGCATCTATAAATGTGTGCTCATAGGGAAAGAATCTAAATGAAACGCATGATATTGCGGAAATCTGCTGCTAATCATGAGCTCGTCTGCTCATTGATGAACAGTAAAATAAAAATATGGAACCTTTTTTACATGAAACATGAAAAAAATTCTCTTTGTGTGCAAAGTTTCATGACCATATGACATAGGTGAGGCTCAGGACTAAAAATCAGTGCTCCGAAATCAAAATTTTGAACGTTTCTCAAAACTGAATGGTTTTGTATGATCATCTTATATATGTCTATTTGCATTGAGAATTCCCTCGCCAATTATGATCTGTATAACCACTGTATGTTGCTACACATCAGAATTATCACAACCGGAAGGAAGCTTGTGCGACCGCGCGCTATGTGTCCACTAAGGGGCTGGTCTCGGGAAACCAAAGGATTTTCTGCAAACGTGAAACAGAGTGACGGGTCTCTTGCAACACCACAACCACCAGTCATGTGGTAGATGCAGATGAACAGTCATAAATGACTGATGTGAGAAGCACCATGATTACCAACTAGCTAAGTCTGTTATGCAAATGTCGTCTTATTCAAAACCTCAATCATCACATCCCCTCTCTCCCACTTCACACCTCGGAATGCACTGTTCTTGTAGAGAGAAAGGTGCTTTCCCATCTTCTTAACCTGAAATGAAGGGGTACCCCCGGGAAGAGATCCAGTGGAGACAGCTAGGCCTGTAGCTCAGAGGATTAGAGCATGTGGCTACGAACCACGGTGTCGGGGGTTCGAATCCCTCCTCGCCCACAGCCTACCAAAGGGGGAAGGGCCTTTCCCCCTGAGGGTAGGAAAATCGTGATCGGGATAGCGGATAGTAAAATAAAAATATGGAACCTTTTTTTACATGAAACATGAAAAAAATTCTCTTTGTGTGCAAAGTTTCATGACCATATGACATAGGTGAGGCTTAGGACTAAAAATCAGTGCTCCAAAATCAAAATTTTGAACGTTTCTCAAAGCTTCAAATTTTTCAGAGCTCTCCCCATTTCATATCGTCATGACATTTTGCAGCACATAGACAACTTTTTCATGCCAAAAAATTAACTCCTTTTTATTTTGTTTGCTATTTTTTAAAATTTTAATGTTCATCCATAGGAGCAGATGAGCTCGAGCACCGAAGAACCGTCCTCCGTGATATTGTTCCTATGCACCAACAAAACTGAATGGTTTTGTATGATCATCTTATATATGTCTATTTGCATTGAGAATTCCCTCGCCAATAATGATCTGTAATAAGCGCTGCTATGTTGCTACACATCAAAATTATCACAACCGGAAGGAAGCTTGTGCGACCGCGCGCTGTGTGTCCACTAAGGGGCTGGTCTAGAGAAACCAAAGGATTTTCTGCAAACGTGAAACAGAGTGGCGGGTCTCTTGCAACACCACAACCACCAGTCATGCGGTAGATGCAGATGAACAGTCATAAATGACTGATGTGAGAAGCACCATGATTACCAACTAGCTAAGTCTGTTATGCAAAGATCGTCTTATTCAAAACCTCAATCATCACATCCCCTCTCTCCCACTTCACACCTCGGAATGCACTGTTCTTATAGAGAGAAATGCGCTTCCCCATCTTCTTAACCTGAAATGAAGGGGTACCCCCAGGAAGAGATCCAGTGGAGACAGCTGGGCCTGTAGCTCAGAGGATTAGAGCATGTGGCTACGAACCACGGTGTCGGGGGTTCAAATCCCTCCTCGCCCACAGCCTACCAAAGGGGGAAAGGCCTTTACTTTCCCCCCGAGGGTAGGAAAATCGTGATCGGGATAGCGGACGTAAAGCTATTGAACTTAGGTATGCTCTTTCCTTTTGTCGAAGTGGAATCGCATAACAGAATGTGATGCGATGAGATAGACTGCAATAGAAATAGAAGCAAGGATAGCGAACGGGTTACCTAGTCCTAAGGGTCAAAGCAAGACCTTTAATTCAATTCAAATTCATAACCGTCTCAATAGAATCTTTTCCTTCTTTTTTTGTCTAAATATTAGGTTAAGACCATTCCAAGGCTCCTTTTCGCCAAGCATAAACTAAACCAACAACTAAGATAAGCACGAAAATCAAAGCTTTGATAAAAACGAATACGCCCAATACGTCGAGACTCATTGCCCAAGGGTATAGAAAGACGGTTTCCAAATCAAAAACAACAAAAACGAGCGCAAACATATAATAGCGTATTTGGAATTTTACCCAAGCCCCTCCCATGGGTTCCATACCCGATTCATAACTAGAAAGCTTCTCTGGTCCTTCACTAACCGGGGCAAAAAGCCCTGAAATCGAAAATGCCAAAATAGGAATAAGGCTTGCTATTATTAGAAATGTCCAAAATATATCATATTCGTGAAGCAGAAATATAATGTACTATGCGACTAAAATGTACTTCCTCTATACAATATATGTCGTTGAAGCAACTGTAGTTCAACTTCTCCAGCGATATATATTTCGGTACGGAGGGAGTATATATGCATAATATCAATTATGTTGCTGTTGATCTCAATCGTTCATGTTATTAGAAATTATTCAATGGAACTCAAATTAAATGAATTGAACGTGCGGTCAGAACAGAGCACATCGAGATGAATCCGACAAAAACCAAAAAAGGAAGAAAAAATTACCACCAATCCGACCGGAAATAAACACAACAGGCACACCATTAATTGATGTCTCCTCAGAAAATGATGATGATCTGATCAGTTGAACCTGCTGCAGACCCTGCGGACCTCTCCCTGTGTGCCGGTAAGCACGTTGACCTCCCCCAGCTTGGCGAGAGCCTGCGGGAAGAGCCAGCGGAAGTGGTCAGTGTTGGCGAGCCTGTCGACCATCCAGCGCGTGGAGCCGTCGGTGTAGAGGTTCTGGTCGACCATGAGCGCGCCGCGGCGGCGCTGCAGCATCTTGTAGAAGCTGTTGTCCAGCTTGGACGCGCTGGACCGGTCGTCTAGGAACACGATGTTGTTGTCGGAGGACGCCGTGTTGGGGCACACATATGTCTTGTAGGTGGACGCTAGCTCCGGGTCCATGCTCGGGTCCGTTGCACCGGCCTTGCCGCCATAGCTATAAAGACGGCTCTTCTTGATCATGCCGCAGTGCGTGACGCCAACCGTGTGTGCGCCCAGCAGAACGACCATGTCGTCCGAGCTGAGACCGAGCGTGCGGAAGAAAGCGGCTGCCTGCGGAACCGTGAAATCTGGCCCCGGAAGTTTCACGTCGGTGGCTATGGACCGCCGGCGGTCCCTGCGCCCGGTGCGCACCGCGTATCCTTGTCCCGTGGACGCATTCACCGCGTCCCTGGTTGCGAGGATCTCGATGTCGGAGCAGGATACGACGCCCGGGCACCGCTTCTCGAGTTCCATCTTGATGGTGGCGATGAGGTCGTAGCCCTTCACGCTCAGGTTCGGGTTTGCCGTCTTTTCTGTGCCGGGGCCGTCGATCAGCAGCCCGCCGTCGCAGCCCTACGCACGCACATAGTCAAACAGATTAGTTAGTCCATCTACTATGTAGAATTCATATGAGTACGTAGAAGAATGAATGGCGCGCACGAATAAATCAAACAGCACATTAGTACATCTATAGCTCATAATTCATAGTCATAATAATACTTACATTGACGCCGCATTCGTGGAACAGCAAGCGTAGGAGGTGGGCGACGATGGCGTTGTCCTGGGAGAAGCGGGCCTTGACGATACCCCGGACCACCGCCTCCACGTCGTTGCCGCGGCACTTGCCCGTGTAGAACCCGTTCTGCAGCTGCGCCTGGCCATCGGTGGCAAGCCCAAGCACAGCGACGGCGAGCACCACCACTAGCACTGCTGCCTTTGTGTGCCCCATCGTTGCCTAGCAAGCTAGATAATTGCTACTCTTGGTGCTTGAGCTATGAGAGGTGTGAGAAGCGAAGGGCTTATGTCGATCCTATTTATAGTATAGGTTAGGGGAGGACACGGTCTCCTTGAAGTTGTCTGATGTTTGGTTGTGGAGATCACGTACCTAGATTCCTTTCTTTCTCAATTAAGCAAGTGGGTATGTGCTAGCTGCTGCTTGCTCTAAATTATTATTGTGGTTTGATTCCGGACCTCTGAAGGCATCCTAAATTTTGTTGGCAAGGATGTCAACCATGACATCCTGTGGTATACGGTGTCTCTTTGATAGATAGATAGATAGATAGATAGATGACTCTTGTATATACATGCTCTTATTTAGATTTGTTTTGAATTTGGAATCCAAGGCCGTGAATTGATCTGGCATTCGACTTTCTGGAGCATTCGAGTTATATTCTGGTTGGTGCTTGACCTCGCGTTTCAGTCCTATCATTTTATTTAGACAAGCCTCTGCGCCTGCTGAAAGAAAAGTATGAAGATTACAATTTTTGTTTACCAATTTTTATCTCCACCAAGTAAGTAGAGTAAGTATTTTCACTTCAAGATCCACATCACCTCCATCCTCTCTCTAAATTTTCCAATAGTACTTTCCGTTTGGACCTATCCTGGTTTTAAAATTGTGTTCCTTCAGAATTTGGAAGGCCAATCAATTGTATATTGGTATATGCAGTTCCAGCAATTTCTGGGTCAAATCAAACTAAGACTAGCTGTAATCAAGCTAGATAATTACATACATGTGGCATCATTTTAATGCCTTGTGCAACTTTTGAATATTATGTTTGAAACATTGACAATGATGAGGGACACACTTTTGATTGGTACTCTTAATTAATTACATCTAACTTTCAAGACCGAAAAATAACTCTTTAGTTAGTTCTGTTTTTGTAGGGGACACTGTCTTATCGTCCATTTCGTGTGTTGGCATGTTCAAACCTCCATCAAAATAGATATATGTAGCACTATCTCAACCCTCTTGTCTAAGAGGGAAAATCATTCATTCTTCAAAAATTGTTTATGTAATTTTTTGTTTTGTTTTTACGGCATCCTCAAATTGGTTGAATGAGCATATATAGAGTACCAATCAAAAGAGCATGCCCCTCATCATAGTCAATGTTTCAAATATAACATTCAAAAGTTGCACAAGGCATTAAAATCACTACAAGAAATATGTCAACTTGTGACCCTCACAATTGGCCGCTGAAAGGTCATAGTTTTTCATTTGCGACCTTTTTTTGACCAAAAACAGAGGGTCAAAAGCTGGCGATCGTAAACTGAAATTAACGATCTTCTGTAAAAGGTCGTTGGTTCTTCGACCAAAATTTTGGTCACTAGCAACCTCCCCAGGCCACGTAGGCATCCAACATGGCAAGCTGATGTGGCACAAGAATCAGCCCGGTCCAATTCGGTTTTCTACATGGGCCTAGCCCAACAATTCAGCCCATTTATGATTATTTTCCTTTTAATTTTGGTCAGCTACATTGGCCTAGCCCAGCAATTTGGCCTTTTATTTTCTAGGCCTTTGGCATTTTCGCTTCCATTTCTTGTTTGGGCCTTGGCCTTTTTACATTCCATTTTAGACCAGGTCCCACTAGTCAGATCATCCAATTAGGTCCCACTTGTCGGTTTTTCTTTTGTTTGTTTCCCATTTTAAAGGACTCGCTAGTGAAATGGGACCCAAGGGTGTTGTTTAGGCGCCGCACGTCAGTTCACTATATGTGCAATAACCAATAACTTGATTCAAACAGAGCCAATAACACATACAATTTCAAACAACAGCCAAACTAAGTACTTTACAGTCATGGCAGTACAAATCAGGTATTCAACTATAAAATACACCTAATATTAACATGGCCAGCTCCAGGGAGCTAAAACCCATAGTTGGGTGCTGGTTTTCTTCGGGATTCTTCTCCTGGAGCTCTTGTACACCGCATCTGCAGGTTATAAATCAAAAAAGTTAGGAAATCAAGTGAAGTTGTGCATATAACATTCTCCTAACAATGAAAAATAGCTGCTGAAGTTGAGATCTAATAAGAAACCGTGCATATAACATATGCAAACATTTATTGATACCTAGTGTTGACTGTATCTGCATCTAAACTGAATACTGATCCATAGTGTTGACTACATCTGCATCTAAACTGAATACTCTTAACTGAACATAGACAAGTGATATGCTAATCAGGTGTCAGAATGATATCTGATTCAACAAGGTTAACCAAATTTCCCACATAGTTTTGGGGAAATTCTATTTATCTACAGTGATTGGCAGCTATGGATGGCAATGTGACAGTACAGACAGACTTGTGGCTGCTCATTTGTAGTCAGGTAACTATGGCAGTGACGCAAATAGACTTGTGGCTGCTCATTCACTAGCTATGGCAATGACGCAAACAGACTTGTGGCTACTCATTCACATTCACAGCAACACTTCATCATTCATCTACAAGCAACTATTGACCATCATATCAGACGGGATAGGAAGGGTCACCTGACATATTGAACTCGATGCTGCAGAAGGCCGATGATGTGGTGGCACAGAGCAGGCCCTTTGTGGCTGGCTAGATGCGCCCCTCCTCCTCCTGCTCCTCGAGCAGGACAAGGACGGCGGCCGCTAGGCTCGTTGAGATCGGGATGCTGGGGGAGGCGAGCATGCCCGTGAGGTACTCCATGGCGCCGGGCGCATCATGTGCGGCAGGATGCCGATCGCCAGGTTGACCGCGATCACGAACAGCAGCGTCACCAGCGCCGCCGCCTGCACGCATTCCAGCCATGTTGACAGTGTCAGAAACTCGAGTACATCTGGTACTGTCCTAATGGTAAGAACCAAATGGTGCAGCAACATGGATGAGCATATCCTATTACACAAACAGATCCTATCACGGACAGCGCAATGCATCTGCCAGGCCATTGGACATCATAACATGAGTAATGTTAGCTGAGCCATGGTGGTATAAGAGCAACAGGGAAGCATATACTACATAACAAAAGCAGAGTAGCCTTTTTTCTTGTGGTTGCCAAGACGCATCCATCCCTATTATATTTCTAATCGCCACATGATGTTAGGTGAAAATGATGCAGTGGCATCTAACATGGAGCATATTCTTTACACAAACTGGGTCAACATGTAGAGGGTAAGAGCAACCTATGTGCCAAGGAACTGGACATGACATGACATGAGCAATTCCATGAGAAGTACATGCACAGGACCAAACATGTTTGCTCTGGTTGAAATGAACTGAACTGAACTGAACTAAACACGGCAGAAAAATTGAAAAACAAATGATGACGCGAGGGGGCCAGGTTCTTGTTCTCGCTCACCATTGACGGTAGCACTTGATGCACATGTCGTGGCTGCAGTTGTGCAGCACGACCCTGCTGTTGAGCTCCATGCAGATCCTGCACTCCTCCTCTATCTCGGCGTTGATCTCGGAGACGGGCCTCTTGCTGTCCTCCGGCTCGTCTCTCCTCCTGTACCTCTCCGAGCACGCCGCCCTCTGCCTCCGGTCGTCGGAGTCGCTCATCCCGTGCTCCAGTTGCATGAGGGAGGGGAATATCACGGCTGCAGATGGACAGAGGATGGGCATTAGTAATATCACAGGTCGAATCTCCAAGCCGACACACTGACAGCGTGAACATCTGCTGTTCTTGTCAGTTGTTTACAGAGTGTTTACCGACTCTAAAGGCAAAAATGGCAAGCATCATGTGTACAGCACCAGCAGCAAAATCCCAGAAACAAACCTATCTCAGAATGCAAACTTGATCCAAATCCATGCCAAACTGAATCTACCAAGCCTGACAACATCAACATGACTCGATTGTTTCCAGCTATTGCAAGGCACGCCAGAAAACTTCCTTTAATATTCTTAGGAGTTCTAAGGACTTAAAAGATAAAGTAACAAATTCTTGGTTTAAAGCCTCAATTAATATGAAGTTCAGAAACTGCCGAAATAAGATAAACAAAGCAGTTTACAGTCAATCAATCTATACAGCAAAGACATCAGTCTGCCTGCCAATTTCGCGACTAAATTCACGAATGTTTCAGTTTGCCAGTTAACCACTAGAATCCATTCATTTAGCCAGGAGAACCTGCAACCTCAAGGTTCTATACACACACACACACACACACACACATGGTTCCTATCGCCTTCATGCTTCAGACTATTATCCAGCACAGACCAAATAGAGCCAAAAACAACCCCATCGGCCAAGCACACAAAGAAACTACGAACTCCTCACATCTCCACATCAAAACAAGTAGAGCGAGTGAAAAATGTTACAGAGGTGGGCATCAAAGCAAGAACCAGTGAGGGGCGATGCAGGGCTCCGGCGGCGCGGTCAACGGGCAGGAGAGGCCGGATTTGCCAGGTGGGGGGAGGAGGTCCACGCGACGAGGCTGGTCAGAGGCTTCAGTGGCCAGAGGAAGCGGGTCCGAGCGGCGAGATCCTGGACAGACTCCGTCCATGGCGTTGGCTGTCATAACGAGAAAAGGACAGAGAGAGCGGGAGGTTAGCTAGGGAAGAGAAGAAAGGGAGCACGGGAAAAGGAGAAGGCAAGGGAGAGGCTTGGCTCACTTGCCTGGGACTCTTGCCGCCGGCAGGCACGCGCGGTGGAGCTGTTGGTCCTGTGGTGCTGCGATGAAGACGGAGGGCGACGAGAACGAGTGGAGGCACGCACGGGAGGAGCTCGGGAGGGCGCCATGGGTCTTGTGCATGCTCGAGCAGCGAGCTCCTCTCGCTCGGACGCGGGCGTAGAAGATGGAGCTCGGGCTCCTGGTCGCTGCTCGGGAGGCGCGAAGTAGAGGAGGCCGGTGCCTCGCGGGCTGTGTGGGGACGAGGAGGCGTCGGGGTGCGCTGCTGGGGAAGGAGCACGGGCGGCGGGAGTGCTGCTGCGGGCATGGATGGATGGTTGGATCGATGGAGGCCGGTGGTTGCAGGTGGCCTCATTCCCGACGAGATCGAGCGGGGATGTGGCCATGGACGTGCGGTTTGGTTGGGTGGGGGAAGGGGAGGGGCGTGCGGGAGGCCATGGACGGCGGCCAGCTCCGCTGGAGGGAGGTGCCAGCGGCGATCTGGAAGGGAGGAGGCAGCTCTCTCTCTCTCTCTCTCTCCGTCGGGCGAGACAGCGAGGAGATGGATGGATGTGGGAAAGAAAGGAGGCAGGGGGTGGATGGAAAATGACCAGCTAGGGTTTCGGGGTTGGTGTGGAAGGGTTGAGGACAGCCGTTGGATCCACGAGCATCCGACGGCGTATGATGCACGATCCGCGTGAAACATCTACGGACCAATCAGAATGCAGTATGATGCTATGACCATCTAAATTGGTCATAGTTGTCTAAAAATAATATGTTAAAATCATGTCAGCTATTTTATGACCTGAGAAATTCAAAAAGAAAATAGAAAACCTTCTCATTGTGTCACCACAATGTGAACGAGTTTTCAGAAAAAATAACAAACATGAAAAAAGATAAATATCTTTAAAAAGGTGTAGTGAGAAATGAGTTTTTTGCAAAAAAAACATTTTTCATTTTTCGAGAGCCCAAAATGAGTTTTTTTATGAAGGACCTACCATATATTTGTTGCAAAATTGGACCTAATCAATTTTATAAAATACTAGGCCATATATAATGCACAATTGACAAAATGGTTGGGTGTCAAAAGTTTTGATCCACCTCTGGTGAAAAAGACAAATTCCCGCCAATTCAGCTGGAAGCGGGTCAAATTTGAACTGCAGGTGCCTCATAGTTTGCTCTCTATTTTTTCCAAAAATCATTTCTAGTTACATAAGTACCTATTTAATCAGAGAAACACCAAAAAAATTTCAAGATTCAACCACTAGCTAGGAACGGTCATTCCCGCCATTTTGATCGCATTTTGAAATGGGCATAAAAAACTCAAAAAAAATCAAAAAATTGGGAAACCTTCGCATTGTGTCATTATATGTGGCCAAGTTCCCAGGAAAAATAACAAACTTGTAATACAAAAATTATTTTTAAAAAGTGTTCTCAGAAACGAGCTATCACGTGTGGAGATCAATGGCTTTAAAGCCAAATGATTAATCTTATGGCCATATTCAATGCATAGTTTGTTCAAATGATCTCATATTGTGCACAAGGGTGCATATTGGAATGACAAACAATGTTGCCTAAGGAAGTTTTCATTTTCTTTAGACGAAAAAACCATTTTCCATTTTTCGAGTGCCCAAAAGGAGGTTTTTTGTGAAGGACCTCCAAAATAATTGTTGCAAAATTAGACCAAATCATTTTTCTAAAATACTAGGACATATTTAATGCACAATTGACAAAATGGTTGGGTGTAAAAAGTTTTGATCCACCTCTCGTGAAAAAGACAAATTTCCGCCGATTCAGGTGGAAGCGGGTCAAATTTGAACTGTAGCTACCTTGTAGTTTGCTCTTTATTTTTTCCAAAAATCATTTCTAGGTACATAAGTATCTATTTAATCAGAGAAACACCAAAAAATTCCAAGATTCAACCACTAGCTAGGAACGGTCATTCCCGCCGTTTTGACCGCATTTTGAAACGGGCATAAAAAATTCAAAAAAATCAAAAAATTGGGAAACCTTCGCATTGTGTCATTATATGTGGCCAAGTTCCTTGGAAAAATAACAAACTTGTAATACGGCAATTATTTTAAAAAAGTGTTCTCAGAAACGAGCTATCACGTGTGGAGATCAATGGCTTTAAAGCCAAATGATCAATCTTATGGCCATATTCATGGCATAGTTTGTTCAAATGATCTCATATTGTGCACAAGGGTGCATATTGGAATGGAAAACAATGTTTCCTAAGGAAGTTTTCATTTTCTTTAGACGAAAAAACATTTTCCATTTTTCGAGTGCCCAAAAGGAGGTTTTTTTGTGAAGGACCTCCAAAATAATTGTTGCAAAATTGGACCAAATTATTTTTCTAAAATACTAGGACATATTTAATGCACAATTGACAAAATGGTTGGGTGTAAAAAGTTTTGATCCACCTCTCGTGAAAAAGACAAATTTCCGCCGATTCAGGTGGAAGCGGGTCAAATTTGAACTGTAGCTACCTTGTAGTTTGCTCTTTATTTTTTCCAAAAATCATTTCTAGGTACATAAGTATCTATTTAATCAGAGAAACACCAAAAAAATTCCAAGATTCAACCACTAGCTAGGAACGGTCATTCCCGCCGTTTTGACCGCATTTTGAAACGGGCATAAAAAATTCAAAAAAAAAATCAAAAAATTGGGAAACCTTCGCATTGTGTCATTATATGTGGCCAAGTTTTCAGGAAAAATAACAAACTTGTAATACGGCAATTATTTTAAAAAAGTGTTCTCAGAAACGAGCTATCACGTGTGGAGATCAAATGGCTTTCAAGCCAAATGATCAATCTTATGGCCACATTCATGGCATAGTTTTTTAAAATGATCTCATATTGTGCACAAGGGTGCATATTGGAATGGCAAACAATGTTGCCTAAGGAAGTTTTCATTTTCTTTGGACGAAAAAACCATTTTCCATTTTTCGAGTGCCCAAAAGGAGGTTCTTTTGTGAAGGGCCTCTGAAATAATTGTTGCAAAATTGGACAAAATCATTTTTCTAAAATACTAGGACATATTTAATGCACAATTGATAAAATGGTTGGGTGTGAAAAGTTTTGATCCACCTCTCGTGAAAAAGACAAATTTCTGCCGATTCAGTTGGAAGCGGGTCAAATTTGAACTGCAGCTGCCTCATAGTTTGCTATTTATTTTTTCCAAAAATCATTTCTAGTTACATAAGTACCTATTTAATCAGAAATACATGGTTTGGTGGCGATACGTCAAGGTTTGAGCAGTGGCCAAGGGCCCCAACTCTAGAGCGCGTAAACTCGCATGCCCGTGGCGTGGTAGCCGCGTGACCGTGTCATTGCCATGTGTTCTGGGCGGCCTAGGCATGTCTAGTGGGTTGGGCACTCCCCAGGTAGGTGCTAGGAAGAAAATTACAAGATAAGATTCTCACGAGGAGACCGATCGATGCTCAAACATGAATTAGCAGCCAAGTGTTTGATTAGCAGTACGGGAAATGTACATGGCTAATGGGCGTGAGTTTTGGCTAAGGATGATCAGTTACTAAGAAGACCATCTTCACAAATTTTCAGCTCAAAAGGAGGAGCCTAGGTGGTACTTGCTTTGCAAAGTACCACACTGGACATAAATACGAAATAATGAATGGATTGAGCTGGCCTTTGGTGGAGGATAGTTATTTGGGCATAGGAAAGCACTGTAGAAAATGGATACTATTTGGACATGCCAAAGTGGTACTTCCTTCACAAAGTGTTGTTCTGAACAGAATAGGAAAATGAATATTGTTGAATTATTTTTGAACTAGGCATGGAAGGTTTTTTTACATATTTGACGAAGATATGACCCAAAGAATTTATGAGATTTTTTGGGGAATTTTAGGAATGACAGAAATATAGGTTGCTTCACAACCTGGGGCAAAAATTGCCACATGGACATGACACATAGGCAAAACTGATGAGGTGGCGCTTAGTCATAGCAACCCACCACAATTTACAAGGTTATGACCATCTATATTCGTCGTGATCAGCTAGAAATAAGGCAGCGGACCAGTGCTATCTGCTTTATGACCATTTCGTGTAAGGAAATTACGACCTTTTTGACAAAAATGGTCGTTATAGTTTAGGGTTTGGAGCCCCCCGAACAGCTTTTGACCAATTGGTCTGAAATGGTCATAGATCTATGACCAATTCTTCCAGGGTCACTGACAGAAGGTCACAAGTTGACATATTTCTTGTAGTAAATGATACCACTTGCATGTAATTATCTAGCTTGATTACAGCAAGTCTTAGTTTGATTTGACCCAGAAATTGGTGGAACTACATACAAATATACAATTGATTGGCCTTCCAAATTCTGAAGGAACACAATTTTAAAACCACGATAGATCCAAAAGGAAAGTACTGTTGAAAATCTAGAGAGAAGATGGAGGCGATGTGGATCTTGAAGAGAAAATACCGTACTACTTATTTGGTGAAGGTAAACATTGGTAAAGAAAAACTGTAATTTTCGTACTTTTCTTTCAACAGACCAAAACGCGAGGTCAAGCACCAACCAGAATAACTCGAATGCTCCAGGAAGTCGAACACCAGATCAATTCATGGCCTCAGATTCCAAATTCAATACAAATCTAAGTAAGAGCATGTATATACATTACTAGAAGGCGGGATCTATTTTAACACCAGTCATATACGAACATTGCGAGGTGTCCATTCACCATTGGCGTGTAGTTCAAAATTATGTTTCCCAATTGAAAGAAATCACTTGATGGGACTAGTTTACATTAAAGCATACACACATATCTAAAAAGGGTAGACAAGTCTGTGGTAAAAATTAGCCAACCGTTGCATCTATAAATGTGTGCTCATAGGGAAAGATTCGAAATGAATTTGCATCATATTGTGGAAAGCCGCTGCTAATCATGAGCTCATCTGCTCATTGATGAGCAGTAAAATAAAAATATGATTTTTTTTTACAGAAACATGAACAAATTCTCTATGTGCGTGCAAAGTTTCATGACCATATGGCATAGGCGAAGATCGGGACAAAAATCAGTGCTCCAAAATCGAAATTTTGAACATTTCTCAAAGCTTCAATTTTTTAGAGCTCTCCCCATTTCATATCGTCATGACATTTTGCAGGCACATAGACAACTTGTTCAACTTTCATGCCAAAAAAATTAACTTCTTTTCATTTTGTTTGCTATTTTTAAAAATTTCACTGTTCATCCACAGGAGCAGATGAGCTCGAGCACTGAAAAACCGACCGTACCAACAAAACTGAATGGTTTTGTATGGTCATCTTTTATATGTCAATTTGCATTGAGAATTCCCTCACCAATTATGGTCTGTAATAACCGCTGCTATGTTGCTACACATCAGAATTATCACATCGGAAGGAAGCTTGTGCGACCGCGCGCTGTGTGTCCACTAAGGGGCTGGTCTCGAGAGACCAAAGGATTTTCTGCAAATGTGAAACATAGTGACGGGTCTCTTGCAACACCACAACTACCAGTCATATGGTAGATGCAGATGAACGGTCATAAATGATTGATGTCAGAATCACCATGATTACCAACTAGCTAAGTCTTTTATATAGTAGACATATGCGACTGAAATGTATATATATGCATAATATCAATTATGTGCTGTAGATCTCGGTCGTTCATGTGATTAGAAATTATTCAATGGAACACAAATTAAATGAATCGAACGTGCGGTCAGAACGGAGTACATCAAGATGAATCCGACCAAAACCAAAAACGAGAAGAAAAATACCACCAATCAGACCGGAAATAAACACAAAAGGCACACCATTAATTGATGTCTCCTCAGAAAATGATGATGATCTCATCAGTTGAACTTGCTGCAGACCCTGCGGACCTCTCCCTGTGTGCCGGTAAGCACCTTGACCTCCCCCAGCTTGACGAGGGCCTGCGGGAAGAGCCAGGTGAAGTGGTCGGTGTTGGCGAGCCTGTCGACCATCCACCGCGTGGAGCTGTCGTTGTAGAGGTTCTGGTCGACCATGAGCACGCCACGGCGCTGCTGCAGCATCTTGTAGAAGCTGTTGTCCACCTTGGACGCGCTGGACCGGTCGTCTAGGTACAGGATGGTGTTGTCGGACGACGCCGTATCGGGGCACGGATACCTCTTGTATGTGGCCGCGGTGTTGGGGTCCATGCTCGGGTCTGTTGCTCCGGCCTTGCCGCCGTAGCTGTACAGACGGCTCCTCTTGATCATGCTGCAGTGTGTGACGCCGACCGTGTGCGCGCCCAGCAGAACGACCATGTCGTCCGAGGTGAGACCGAGGTTGCGGAAGAAAGCGGCTGCTTTGGGGACCGTATCATCTGGCCCGGGAAGATTCACGTCGGTGGCTACGGACCGGCGGCTGTCCCTGCGCCCGGTGCGCACCGCGTATCTTCGCCCCGTGGACGCAGCGACCGCGTCCCTGGTTGCGAGCACCTCGATGTCGGAGCAGGATACGACGCCGGGGCACCGCTTCTCGAGCTCCGTCTTGATGGCGGTGATGAGCTCGTAGCCCTTGACGCTCAGGTTCGGCCTTGCCGTCTTCTCTGTGCCGGTGCCGTCGACCAACAGCCCACCGTCGCAGCCCTACGCAGGTATGGTCGAAGACAAACACGTTAGTCGATCTTGGACTGTGGAGGTAGAAGAAATCATGGCGCGCACGTAGGAGTATGAACCAAACACATTAGTATATATATACATACATTGACGCCGCACTCGTGGAACAGCAGGCGTAGGAGGTGGGCGACAATGTCGCTGTTGCTGGCGAAGCGGGCCTTGACGATACCCTGGACGACCGCCTCCACGTCGTTGCCGCGGCACTTGCCCGTGTAGAACCCGTTCTGCAGCTGCGCCTGGCCGTCGGTGGCAAGCCCAAGCACGGCGACGGCGAGCACCACCACTAGCACGGCTGCCCTTGTGTGCCCCATCGCGACCTAGCTAGCTAATTGCTAGGTGCGAGTGATCGATTAAGCTCTTGGTGCTTGGGCTATGGAGGTGTGAGAAGCAAATGGCTCGTTTCCCTCCTATTTATAGTATAGGTTAGTGGATGACACGGTCTCCTTGTAGTTGTCCGACGTTTGGTCATGGAGATCACGTATGCCTTGATTCCGTTCTTTCTCAAATCTCAACTAAGCAAGTTGGCATGTGCTAGCTGTGCCTGCTCGAATGATTGTGATTTGTTAACGTTTTCAGATCTTTCGAAGCATTCTAATTTTCGCTGGCAAGAATGCCAACCACGACATCCGACGTGGTATGCTGCCTCTTTGCTAAATGACTCATGTACATATGCTTATTTAGATTTGGCGTGTGCAGAGTGTAGCTTACCACCATGACGAACGTCCTCGTTTGGTGTTGAATTGTGGATGGTCAGTACAGTTGTTTGAGCTGTTACGACGCACTCTTCAAGGGAGCGGTGGACTGAGCTCGTAGAGAAACTCGAGCAGAGTCGTCAAAATTGTTGCCTTCAAATCGATTTGGAGGCTGCTCCTTTTTTTTAGGGTACATACCCTACGTGTAGACTCAGAATCGCTAAAAAGGACAACCTTCAAATTTTACAACGTGTGGTATCCACTCGTGAGTGGGATATAATTTTTATCTTCGTTTTGTGCTGCGAATCCCACCAATGTATATCTCACCTCGAGCGGATCTGCCCCACCCTCCTCCCCGGCAAAGTCCTCCACCTCCTCCCCGACGAACTCCTCCGCCCTCTCCTCGATGAGCCCTTCCCGGTGAGGTACACCTTCCTGGCCGAGCTCCTCCATGGCCTACCGTGCGTTAACCGCCTACCGGTTACGGAACACACCAGCGCATATTGGGTGCTAGTGGCCCCACATGGAAGCAGCCTCCGCTATCGGGTCCTCTCCTCGGGATTCGAACATGTAGCGAGGGAGAAGGGGGCGACTTGGTGCAGGTGTCCGATACGCCAGAGGTGAGTGGCATCATGAAGGCCGTGGCTGTCGACGAGCCTGCAACGGGGAAGAGGCACGCAACAGCGGAAGAACTCAAATTTTGGTGGTGGTAAAGCTAAGTTTCCAACATGGCACTTGATTTCCATCGGTTGCGCTTGATTCCACAGCTTTCGATGGTGGGGTGGTTTAGGCAAATTTACCTCCTTACATGTCTAGAAAACCGTAAGTGCATCCAGTGCCTTGTTTTACCGAGTGTACACATATCTTAAGTCCCTAGGGATTTGGTTTAACCGAAGGTTTACGACGCCTTATTGAGGAAATATTTACGTCTTCATAATGCCCGATTATGATTTGGAAGCCGAGGAGCAACTTTTATTTGCTAGTTTCTTTAACTATCTATTGAGTTGATAGGGCAAACCATACTATTAGGGGGGTGTCAAAAGTGAACCAAAATTGAATTATTTTTTTTGTGCGCTCAGTCATAACCCTTCCTACTCAAAGACTGAAGATTTGGAAATCTCCTTCCTGGCGAGCCTACTAGCTCTAGTGACTAAATCAAATGCTTCTGAAGAATAGAGGAGTTTGCCATGTCACTTGGGTTAGAGCATCCCTAGGAGGCTTAAAAATCGCCGTCTAGGGGTGAGCCGGCGCTAAAATCGGCGCTGGGGGCGATTGAGTTCCCAGCCGCCGCCCCCAGGTCGCCCCCAGGCGCCGATATCGGCCCATTTTTGGCGCAAATGTGCCCGCTTTTCGGCCCACTTTCGGCGAAAATCGGCCCGATATCGGCTTAAATCGGCCCATATTCACCGTGGTTCAGCGCAAATTCAACAAAAATATTTTTTTTATCACATAGTTCATCACACAAAATCAATAGAAATCAAATAGTTCAATACAAATTTTATAGTTCAACAAATAAAAACTCATATTTAATCACACGTCGAGCTAAGCGTTGCCCTTGAGCCTCCATAGGTGCTCCACCAGATCCTGCTGCAGTTGTTGATGCACATGTGGGTCTCGGATCTCTTGACGCATATTGAGGAAGGCAGTCCAAGTTGCCGGTAGCTGATGATCAACTTGCGCAAGAGGACCCTGCCTGTAGTATGGTTCAGTGCCAAACACTGGCTCTTCCTGTTCGCTCTCAATGATCATGTTGTGCAAGATGACACACCAAGTCATGATCTCCCATATATGATCTTTCGAACAAGTCTGAGCGGGGTACCGGACAACAGCAAATCAAGATTGGAGCACACCAAATGCCCGCTCGACATCCTTCCTGCAAGCCTCCTAAACCTTCACAAAGTGGGAGTTCTTGCCTCCTGGCACAGGGTTTGAGATAGTCTTCACAAATGTAGACCATCTCGGATAGATGCCATCAGCTAGGTAGTACCCCTTGTTGTAGTGCCGCCCATTGACCTCGAAGTTCACCGGAGGAGAATGACCTTCAACAAGCTTGGCAAAGACAGGGGAGCACTGCAGCACGTTGATGTCATTGTGAGTTCCTGGCATACCAAAGAAGGAGTGCCAAATCCAGAGGTCCTGTGTGGCCACTGCCTCAAGTACCACACTGCAACCGTCTTTGGCGCCTTTGTACACCCCCTGCCAAGCAAATGGACAGTTCTTCCATTTCCAATGCATGCAGTCGGTGCTTTCAAGCATCCCAGGAAATCCTCTTGATGCATTCTGTGCTAGAATCCGAGCAGTGTCTTCAGCATTGGGTGGTCGCAAGTATTGCGGTCCAAACACTGCCACCACTGCACTGCAGAACTTGTAGAAACACTCAATGGTCATGGACTCGGCCATGCGCCCGTAGTCGTTGAGTGAATCACCGGGAGCTCCGTATGCAAGCATCCTCATAGCTGTCGTGCACTTCTGGATTGAGGTGAATCCAAGTTTGTCGGTGCAATCCTTCTTGCACTTGAAGTAGCTGTCGAACTCCCGGATGGAATTCACAATCCTGAGGAAAAGCTTTCGGCTCATCCGATAACGGCGCCGAAATACTTTGTCGCCGTGCAATGGAGCGTCGGCGAAGTAGTCGGAGTAGAGCATGCAATAGCCTTCCAGACGATGCCGATTCTTTGCTTTCAGCCGCCCCGGCGCCGAGCCTCCTCGCCGCGGCTTCTCATTGCTCGCGAGCAGACCGGCGAGGGCAGCGAGGACCATGAGATGCTCCTCGCCCTGGACGTCGGCATCGGCTTCCTCCTCCAGCAACGCCGCGAGCGCCTCCTCGTCGTCCGAGTCCATCGGCCGAGCACGCAAATCGCCGAACACCCGGCGGGCGCGGTGGGCGCAGAGCCACCGGTATGCCGCCCTGCGTGGCCGGAGCGCCGGAAAACTCGCCCGAAAGGTGGTGGAGAGGTTGCCGCGGCGAAACCTTCTCTCTTTTCCGGCGGGGAATGGCCTATCTAGCGGTGTTGGGCGGTGGGCGGCGTCGGGATCGGCGGGGTGGTGGCCGAGCGCGCGGGGGTGGGGGCGAATTTGGACGATTGCCTTGACTTTTCGCCTGACAGTGTGGCCCAGGCGTGTTTTC
>NC_057808.1:475899025-475913821 GCF_018294505.1 Triticum aestivum
CTGGGATCGCCGGGCCCAAAAACGGGCTGAGCTGGTGGATTTGGCGTCTTGGGGGCGCGACTGGGGGGGTTTTCGGCGCCGGCGCGGAAAAAGTCGCCCTGGGGGCCTGTTGGGGCGCGGCTGGAGATGCTCGTAGTTTCCTCGCCAAGGAGTTGGGAAACTTGTCGTTGAAGTTTCCACGGGTTTTTCAGAACCCATTCGCTGGCAATTCGAATTTTGAACTGTTGTGCCAGCTATCGGTAGCCCGTTGATGGGAGTACACTGAAACTGCTAGACAGTACTCTGGCTATAAATAACCCTACCCCCGCCTAGACCAAGTGGTTGCTCAAGTTCTGTTCTGCCCATGCTACATAGAGCATCCCTCTCCATTTTCTTGGCCAGTCCTAAGTGTGGGAAACCACCTGACCCAAGATCTGAGTTGTGATTGAGCATCACTGAATAAGTAGTGGTGTCGATCTCTTGATTTTTTTTAATCTAGAGGACTTGGCATTCCTTATATGATTAGGCATCATTCTGCGAGCATCCAAAGTGTGGATTCGCTGAAAAAACAAGTTTTTATCGGTCTGAAGATCACAACAAGATCTACCCGGAGTGATTGAGCGAGTTCGGAGTAACTTACCTCAAAGAGAACAAGGTGAGGACTTGTGTGTCCTCAAAGGAGTGTCCTCAGCCTCTCCAACCAAGACTTGGAATTTTTGTTAACAGTTTGAACTTGTGTAAAAAAATCATCATGCCTTCGCAAATCATACAGTTCTTTTTCCTCATACCCTTTACATTTTGTACTACGTTGTTTTTGGGGGATTTCTTCACTCCTGTTGGTCTTGGTCGTTTTTTTGTCCTACATTGTGGCCGTTATGAAGATTTTGTATGTATGTTTATCTGTCTGTTCTAACTCTATTTAGTCGTGTTTTGCTTGTTCTATGTGAAGGTTTGTGTCTACACGATCTAGTTCAGTTCCTTAGTAATTTCTATGCTCTGGCATATCACTCTTCTAGCATGTTTAAGTCTTCACTGCTTATTTCATACTTAGTTACTTCCATGTATGACATCTTATACGTCCATTTTACATCGCTATTTCTTAGTATAAAATGCTCATTTTATAATCATGTTTTATACATTATGGCATCATTCTTATACAAATTTTCTCTTTCTTTTTGCAAGTTTCCAATACGATGGGGGGCAGGGGTTGGAAAACTATCAAAAAGGATCAAAAGATTGTCAAATGAAGAAAAATATTATTTTTTCCCCGTGGAGCCAAAAAAACTGCAGAAATTTCTTATTGCCAATGTGCATGAAGAGATAGAGCCAGGGGTCCATGCCCATGCCTGGGGGAGGCCTATGGGGCCCACACTAGCACATGCCTTGGGGTTCTCCACTAGAGTGTGTAGGGCCCATAGGGAACCCCTGTCATATACTCCCCTGGAACCCTTAACCTGAATATTCCACGACTTTACACCGTCGGGCGTATAGAGAGCACCGTTCTCTCTCTGAAGGCCTGATTCTGCCGAGTATCCATCTCCTCCGGCAGGGGGGATTCAAAGCCATCGTCGTCAAACACTCAAGGCATCATACAGATCATCTTCATCCCCATCTACAACACTAACCCCATCTCCATCTTCGTTCAAACCTATGAATAATTGTTATAGATCCTTTGTTGTAATCACTTCGTGATGCTAATTGCTGCTTAGTAGTTGATGCTAGAAGAATTATTGGGGAAAGTTTTATATGTTCAGATTGTTATTCAGACCATTACTGCCATCGATCATGTTCATTATGATGTCTTGTGAATAATCCATTACATTTTTTAGGACTCAGGAGAAACCCCTGTTGTTGGTAACCATATGAAGTTGCATACAGTTTAATGTTTCAATTTATGTTGTGGTGTAATTATTTGGTGGTGATGTGAGAACGTCGATTTCATGTCACTTTTCATATATGCGTGAGGAGGAGAGCATTATGTAATTAGTTTATCTAGGAGGGGTGATCAGAGTGACATATATTATTCTACCCTAAGTTTTAGAGGAGTTGGCGATTCTATTAGATTTGCTCTTAGAAGCTAAAACAGAAGACCTACCACCCCGGGGTTAATTTCTTCATGTGGTTGTCTTACCAGGATCGTTGATGGAAGCCGGGCGACTTGCATGTCAGGGCCTTTTGCATATGCACCTAGTTACGCGTTATGCAACCAGCTAGAACAAGGCGATAACCCACCTCCTCAACGCGTGCCTTTTCGCGCACAGTGCATCATGAAGTGCCCTCCTGGATCGACATCCCCCCTGTAGCGGGGGAGGGCTTCTTGGACTGATGGCAGTTGAGCTGTGATTCCACCCAATCCTCGGCCCGGACGGGCACATCCTTAGCTATAATGTTGGTGGCATGGAGCATTTGAAAGGTTCGCAATTCGATCATACTCAACACCATTAAGACAGATGTCACTCAATGGGTGATGGTGGGTGCGAGGGGTTTGGCGGCTTTGCTTCCGATGACAACGATGTTGGGTTAATTATCCTTTTGCCCTCAGTGGTGTCAGTGTGCTTAGTTTTGCCCTCAGATGCGAATTGTGCTCAGTTTTGCCCCTAGTCCGTGCGCACCGACTCGTTCCGTGAACTCTGCCGTCTCCGTCAGGTCAATGTTTTGACTCGGCCCTTACAGGTGGGACTAGGCGGCAGAGATGGCCAATTCTATTCACATCGTTGCACGCGTGGCTTGTGGGACCCAGCAGAGAGCCGTTGAGCAGAGAGTCGTTGCGGGTGTGCTATATAAGCGGGCGACACACAGCGGCGGTGACCACGGCGAGAGAGAGAGAGCACGACGGTGACCATGGCGAGAGAGAGAGAGCACGGCGGTGGGAAGCTAGTTGTGGAGGGCGCGGCGGCGTTGAGATCCCCTTCGGCTCCGAGCTCCATGTCTTCCTCAAGCTCCCGCGCCACCTCGCGGATACAGAGCCGGGCGCGTGTGGACATGCCTGTCTTCGTCTGTCCGCGGTGTCGGGTGGGCGTTGTTCGGAGGGTTTCTCACACATCGAGGAACCAGAATCGTCTGTTCTACGTGTGCAGCGAGAATGGGGTAAGAATCGGGGCAATTGCACCATTTTCCTGGTCGGGATCTTTGAGCAATGGGTTGATCTGTTTGGTGTTCATGCAGGTGACATGCTTCTTTCTTTGGGTCGATGCTCTGGCCAAGACTCTGATGAATGAATTGCAAGAAGAGCATGAAGAATGGTTGTGCATGTTGCCACGAACGGCAGTGGCCGCAGCACGAGCTCCGGAAGAAGAGATGGAGGGCGAAGCACGCACTGACAGAGAGCTAGCCGTTGAGCTTAGGATGTTGAAGAAGAAGGTTAGGAAGCTTGAAGATCAAGCACTACCAATACCCATTTGCAAATACTTTTGGGCATTTGTAGGTATGGTAATCGCACTGGTTGTAACGTTGAAAATGTATAGAAAGGCACGAATTATGGAGGAATTTGTAATCTTGAAATTGTATGAGAAATTCACCTAGTTTAAATGTTGGTCAAAGTTGTTTAAATGTTGAAAAAAAAGAAAAAGTGACCAACATTTAAATATGTTGAAAAAAAGGAGAAGAAATGAGGAATTCAGAAACTTTTGATCAATGAAATGCAGCTCTCTGCTCTGCCTTTCTGTCAAAAAAAAGGTTGCTCTTGGGCCAAATTCAGAGCGTAGAGCCAAGTGCAGGCTAGACTAATGGGCCAACTACATCCAATTAGGCCCATTTGGGGTTCTCTTGCGTGTTTTTCTGTTTTATGTTCTGATTTAATTTAGGCAGTAAATCATAATGCTGAAACTTTTTGTGAAAACTAATTGAATTATTTCAGAGCCAAACAATTAAGGTTAGAAATTTTTTGGAGCTGTTAAATATTTAATAGCAATTTAATTACTCCAATTCAAATACACCGTGTTCGATCAGTTTTTGTGCACCATTGCATAAAATAATATTTTATTTTAATGAGTTTTAATGCAGGCTATATAAGCAAAGACAAGTTATAATGCAAAGGGGAAAATTTATTGGCATGGCATGTACCCACTCACGTACATGCACATGCAAGAAATATGGTGCAACAAATGTGTGTATGCACGTGTCCGGCCACATGCACGTAGGCTAGCTAGCTGATATACATTCTTATGTATTCTTGTATTCATATACCGGCGAGCTTGCATACGTACTTAAATACAACATGTGTATATGCCATTTATACACGTATTCGGGTATACACGACCGGCCGGCAAGCGTCTGGAATACCCGTATTAAGCAGGTAGTCAATATGCGATTGACTTATAAGGCTTGCTTTGGTCTTGAAGGAAAAAACGATGCATGTTTGCAAAGGAATTGGTACGTCGGCAGCTTTCACGCATATATGGAATTATTTTATTTTACTTGTGCAGGCGTGTGGGATAAGAAGAGCAATGTTTTAGAAAGAAAATTTTAAGAAGGAAAGCTTCGACCGGCTTGGCAATCAAGAAATCAGATCGTTTGTTTCCTGCCTAATTGGTGGCCGACCCCAGCCTATATAAAGCTAGCACAGGAGGAGGCAGAAGAAGGCAGCAGAACCTCACGCCCGTAGACGACGGAGACGAGGCACGAAGCATCAGGAGAAAGCCACGCAGCGGACGCTCCTGCGGCAGCGGTGGCACACAAGCCAGCAAAGATGCGGTGATGACGGCAACGACGACGCGGAGACACACACTGATAGCAGCGATGAGCGCGCCTGGATTGCCTCCGACTGAAGTCCGGCTGCCCGCAAGCAAACCGGCGCCTGCGGGGATGGAGAACAGGGAGCAGAGCAAGCCCCACTAATTTATTATACTTCTTGTCTTTCATCCTACAGGCGTTACAGCAATCCAAGGAGGATCTCACGCAGCCGAAGCCAAGAAAGACACAACGCACATACCAAGACTCGGGAGGACTTGAAGATGGTGGTCGCTGTGTGCAGGTTGCAAGCAGCACGCGCTTGAAGGTGGCGGGCGGTGCCCGTACCTAAGGAGATCAAGACGCGCTGTGCACCCAGGAGGACGCGCCTGCGGGGGCACAAAGTAAAGACGCGCCCGTCGCGGCGGCGTCTAGGGAGGAAGGAGAAAAGGGGGGAGGAGCTAGCTAGCATAGCCGACACAACAACGAACGCAGCCGAGGAGACGACGGCGCGTCCACGGCCGCGCGTTCGCAAACCAGGCAATAGATGTGATGATCCCAGAGACGCCGGCCACAGCGGCGGCCTGCCAACGGCGAGGATGCTGGCTCCCGAGGAGATTATGAAACGGGAGTTGATCAAGTCCCACTGACTAATTTTATTTGTTATTGTGTATTTCATCTATCAGATGTCGCACATCCATCCAAGGACCAGCATCGAGCAAAGGAGACCATGCGACAAAGAACTACGCGAAGAACCATGCAGAAGACGTGTTGGCTCTTGCGGCAGCGTCGAGGAGAAAAAAGAGAACACATAGAAGAAGACGCGCTCGTGCCAGCGGCGTCGAGGATGAGACACGCCCGTGGCGGCAGCATCGTGGATATCATATGAAAGACAAACATGTGTATTCGTCGGCCGTGGAAATACGTGCGGGGGAAGAGAAGCACATAACCATACACTATCTTTTTCTTCTATGAGCTATCATCTATTTTGCAGGATATCTAAAGACGCCCCTGGAGCAAAACACAACCCACGCAAGAGGCTCATGGGAGGCACAGGAGGAGGAGAGGGCTACGTACGGGAGAAGGAGACGCGCCCGTGGCGACGACGTCCAAAGAACTCAGGCGGCAAACACAACCAGGCGCGGCGGGCGGCGTTTGTACGTGACGAGACCAGCATGGGCTGTGCACTGAGGAGAAGGTGTCCATGGCAGCGGACGCATCCATGGCAGCGGCGTGTGCCAAAGTCACAATAATCTTTCTTTTTCTATGTGTTCTCATCTATTTTGCATAGGGTCCGAGCAGCAGCAGCAGGAGGTGACGGCACGTGCGACATGTGCGCCCGAGGCGGGAGAAGGGCAAAGGCTTCACGTAGCAAACGCACTCGGCGGAGTGACGACTTGCAAGTCCAACACACGCCCAGGAGGGCGATGCGCCTGTGGAGGACACGCCCATGGTGAAGGTGCGTGCGCCAAGGAGGAGTGCGGTGGCGCCCTGGTACACACGCCCTCGACCGATATACCGGCAGCGATGACGATGGAGCGTTATCACACCCTCTTCGCTCTCGACGGTACAATGGAGGTGAAGGACGACCGCCCAGCGGTGGTGGCGCGGTTGAGCTCGGGAACTTGCGGCACTTCAACGGTACTATCATCATCTTCATCAAGATCACCAAGGCGATGAGGCTGCTCTTGTACTTCACCGCACCAAGACGTTGAAGACGACGGCATAGTAGCGGTGCTGCCGGCGCGCAGCCCGTTGGACTCCTTTGTGGTGGCTGCCCTTGGTGACGAGGCCGCCGACCTTCAATCAAGCCGGCGCCAGGAAGAACAGAGGTGTGGAGCTCGTCAAGACAACGTCTGTCACCTTCGCCATCAAGCTGGAGCCATGGAGGACGGCGTCGTGGAGCTAGGGACACCGCAGATATCCAATTCGTCAAGATGGTTCCGTGGAGGATGGTGACACGAGCTCACCAAGATGACGCCCATCATCAACATCATCAAGCGGGTGTCGCGGTGGACAGAGCCGTGGAGCTCGCGGGACGACACCACCGATGTCTACCTCATCAAGACGGAGCTCGCCAACGACAGAGCCCAACCACGCCCTTCTAGAAAGTCACCTTACCCGGCCTTGTGAGGCAGCGCCCTTGTCTTGGCGGACCACCGAATACGGCGTCTGACCAAGACGAGGTGCACCCTTCATGGCATAAAGGTTTCGGCGTACATGTAGTATGATCCTAGTCTCGGCAGACCACCGAATACGGCATCTAGCTGAGATAGGGCATCAATCACCCCCCTCCATGTCATCTTTCTTTGACCCGGTGATGTGTTTCCCTTGTCTTGGCGGACCACCGAATACGGCGTCCAGCCGAGACGAGGTGCACTCTTCATGGTTTACAGGCCTCGGCGTACAGGCGGTGTGCTCCTTGTCTTAGCAGACCACCGAATACGGCATCTAGCTGAGACGAGGTATCAACCACGCCCCTCTAGGACGCCACCTTTCTTCAGCACCACAATGTTTTGCCTTTGTCTAGATGGACCACCGAATACGGCGTCCACCGAGACAAGGTGTACCCTTCATTGCACACAGGTCTCATCGTCGTACGGGTGGTGTGATCCTTGTCTAAATAGACCACCGAATACGGCATCTAGCTGAGACGGGGTATCAACCACGCCCCTCCATGATGTTACTTTTCTTCGGCCCTACGGCATGATCCTTGTTTTGGCAGACCACCGAATATGGCGTCTAGCCAAGACGAGGCATCCACCATGCCCCTCTAAGACGTTACCTCTCACGGCCTTGTGAGGCGGAGTCTTTGTCTCCGCAGACTGCCGTAACCTCGGCGTCTAGCCGAGGCGAGACGCCAACCACACCGGCCATGCCGATGCGAGTGTGCGTTGGTTTCACACCGACGCCGGTCTTCACAAAAGAATAGTCCCACGAGGCGAACCCCTTGCTTACCCCGATGAAGCCGCTACATTGTCAAGAAGTCCTAGCAGAGCAGGACCCATGCAACTCCAACACCGACTACATCAACGCTGTCAATACCGATGAGGCGCGACGGCGAGGGCAAATGTGGCTAGCATAAAGCCATGTTTTGAGCGGCACATGTACCGACGAGGACACGGGCTTTGCCGCCGCCCACACCACACACACATCATCATCATCATCATCATCATGCATGGACAACGGGAAGCGAAGATGACCACACGGCTTAATCGGAGGTATCTCGCAGAGCAACCCGCGGGAGTAATTAGCCGGGAGCTTTTCGAGGCCCCAGGAACCAGGAGACCGCACATCGCCATAGTCAGGCAGGCCGCGCTAGTAGGCCACGGAGCGCAATCATTTCTTTTCTATGGGATCTTGTAATTTTGTTCATCCAAAAAGATAAATGAAATACTTGTTTCCCGTACGTTTTCGTTGTGTACTACGGTACACTGGCACGCCCGCATTTTCTTTTCCGCGACGCATGAGAGAAATCCACACTCCTCTTCCCTTCTCACGGAGTGCATTAAGATTTTTCTCGTGTCAAACACACTGTGATTTAAATGAAAGACCAAAATGTCATGGAAAATGTGCCTCAGCTCTGAACATTTTTAAGGGCATTACACTGAGAAAAAAATAATTTGTCTAAAAAAATGAAGGGTGGAAAATGCACAAAAAATTGGTGCGGCTGGGGACTCGAACCTAGGACCGCGTGGGTTTGTGGTGTTTAGGGTTGCGCTTGTAACCGCTAGGACGGATGGAAAGACTGACATGGGTAGGGAAGGAAGGTACACATAGTGAGACCGTGAATGTTTGCACACGCGTGAGAGTGGTTTCCCTTTGTTTTGCACTGAAATTTTGGAGGGTTGGAAGGTTGAAAACGTATGTTTGCACTGCCACATGATTTTGGTTAGAGTGGCACTTGGTTTAGGGTTAGAGTGGCACTTGGTTTAGGATTTAAAGAGAATAAATTTGCATGTTAGTTCATGACTTGTTTTTTTTAATTAAAGAGAGGGCTTCTCACCCCCTCCAATTTTCATTAATGAAAACCACAAGTTCTCGAACTTCATGACTTGGTTTAGGAAAGAAATGATATGTTTGGGCACAGACATTTTTTAACACACATAATAAACCCTAATAACTTAGATAAGATGCAACACACTGTACCCTTACATTAAGCAATAATAATAAGTTCACGGACACATGACAAAACATGACATGACACGACACGACATAGAAAAGCAACAAAATAAAAACGAAACATGACGAGCTTGACTCCGGGCTTGAACATCTTCATCTTGACCTCCTTCTTCCACCTTGGCCGCGCGCCCCTTCAACACCGTCTTCATCTTCACACCTCCTCCTCCTCGTTGTAGGGAAGGGAGTGCATCTGGCCTGGAGTGGGGAAGATGCTCTCGTAGTTGGTGTAGATGTTGTACAAGGTGAAGAAGATGGCCTCGCAGCCGCACCAAGAGACTTGGCCGAGGAGCTCGCACGCGTCAAACGGGTTGGTGAAGGTGGCCGTGAGCAGTAGGAGGATGTCGTCGCGGTCACGAACCTCGTTGAGGGTGAACATCCTAGGCGAGCCCCGTGGGAGGTGGGCATTTTTGGGGAACGTAGCAGAAATTCAAAATTTTCTACGCATCACCAAGATCAATATATGGAGTAATCTAGCAACGAGGGGAAGGGGAGTGCATCTACATACCCTTGTAGATCGCGAGCGGAAGCGTTCAAGAGAACGGGGTTGATGGAGTCGTACTCGTCGTGATCCAAATCACCGATGATCCTAGCGCCGAACGGACGGCACCTCCGCGTTCAACACACGTACGGAGCAGCGACGTCTCCTCCTTCTTGATCCAACAAGGGGGGAGGAGAGGTTGATGGAGATCCAGCAGCACGACGGCGTGGTGGTGGAAGTAGCGGGATTCCAACAGGGCTTCGCCAAGCGCTGCGGGAGGAGGGAGGTGTGTCACGGGAGGGAGAGGGAGGCGCCAGGGCTTAGATATTGCTGCCCTCCCTTCCCCCCACTATATATAGGGCCAAGGGAGAGGGGGGGGCAGCCTTGGCCCTTCCTCCAAGGAAGGGTGCGGCCAGGGAGGAGTCCTTCCCCCCCAAGGCACCTCGGAGGTGCCTTCCCCCTTTAGGACTCTCCCTTTTCCTTATCTCTTGGCGCATGGGCCTCTTGGGGCTGGTGCCCTTGGCCCATATAGGCCAAGGCGCACCCCCTACAGCCCATGTGGCCCCCCGGGGCTGGTGGACCCCCTTGGTGGACCCCCGGACCCCTTTCGGCACTCCCGGTACAATACCGATAAAGTGCGAAACTTTTCCGGCGACCAAAATAAGACTTCCCATATATAAATCTTTACCTCCGGACCATTCCGGAACTCCTCGTGACGTCCGGGATCTCATCCGGGACTCCGAACAACTTTCGGGTTTCCGCATACATATATCTCTACAACCCTAGCGTCACCGGACCTTAAGTGTGTAGACCCTACGGGTTCGGGAGACATGCAGACATGACCGAGACGCCTCTCCGGTCAATAACCAACAGCGGGATCTGGATACCCATGTTGGCTCCCACATGTTCCACGATGATCTCATTGGATGAACCACGGTGTCGAGGATTCAATCAATCCGTATGCAATTCCCTTTGTCAATCGGTATGTTACTTGCCCGAGATTCGATCGTCGGTATCCCAATACCTTGTTCAATCTCGTTACCGGCAAGTATCTTTACTCGTACCGCAATGCATGATCCCGTGACTAACGCCTTAGTCACATTGAGCTCATTATGATGATGCATTACCGAGTGGGCCCAAAGATACCTCTCCGTCACACGGAGTGACAAATCCCAGTCTCGATCCGTGCCAACCCAACAGACACTTTCGGAGATACCCGTAATGCACCTTTATAGTCACCCAGTTACGTTGTGACGTTTGGCACACCCAAAGCACTCCTACGGTATCCGGGAGTTGCACGATCTCATGGTCTAAGGAAAAGATACTTGACATTGGAAAAGCTCTAGCAAACGAAACTACACGATCTTTTATGCTATGCTTAAGTTGGGTCTTGTCCATCACATCATTCTCCTAATGATGTGATCCCGTTATCAATGACATCCTATGTCCATAGTCAGGAAACCATGACTATCTGTTGATCAACGAGCTAGTCAACTAGAGGCTTACTAGGGACAGGTTGTGGTCTATGTATTCACACATGTATTACGATTTCCGGACAATACAATTATAGCATGAATAAAAGACTATTATCATGAACACAGAAATATAATAATAACCATTTATTATTGCCTCTAGGGCATATTTCCAACAGATCGTATCTTCTATACGACTCATGCTCGACCTTTCGGTCCTCCGTGTTCCGAGGCCATGTCTGTACATTCTAGGCTCGTCAAGTCAACCTAAGTGTATTGCGTGTGTTCCGAGGCCATGTCTGTACATGCTAGGCTCGTCAACACCCGTTGTATTCGAACGTTAGAATCTATCACACCCGATCATCACGTGGTGCTTCGAAACAACGAACCTTCGCAACGGTGCACAGTTAGGGTGAACACTTTCTTGAAATTATTATAAGGGATCATCTTACTTACTACCGTCGTTCTAAGCAAATAAGATGCAAAAACATGATAAACATCACATGCAATCAAATAGTGACATGATATGGCCAATATCATCATGCTCCTTTGATCTCCATCTTCGGGGCACCATGATCATCTTCGTCACCGGCATGACACCATGATCTCCATCATCATGATCTCCATCATTGTGTCTTCATGAAGTCGTCACGCCAACGATTACTTCTACTTCTATGGCTAACGCGTTTAGCAACAAAGTAAAGTAATTTACATGGCGTTTATTCAATGACACGCAGGTCATACAAAATAATAAAGACAACTCCTATGGCTCCTGCCGGTTGTCATACTCATCGACATGCAAGTCGTGATTCCTATTACAAGAATATGATCAATCTCATACATCACATATATCATTCATCACATCTTCTGGCCATATCACATCACATAGCACATGCTGCAAAAACAAGTTAGACGTCCTCTAATTGTTGTTGCAAGTTTTTACGTGGCTTGTATAGGTTTCTAGCAAGAACGTTTCTTACCTACGTAAAACCACAACGTGATATGCCAATTTCTATTTACCCTTCATAAGGACCCTTTTCATCGAATCCGTTCCGACTAAAGTGGGAGAGACAGACACCCGCAAGCCACCTTATGCAACTAGTGCATGTCAGTCGGTGGAACCTGTCTCACGTAAGCGTACGTGTAAGGTCGGTCCGGGCCGCTTCATCCCACAATGCCGCCGAAACAAGATAAGACTAGTAGCGGCAAGAAGAATTGGCAACATCTACGCCCACAACTACTTTGTGTTCTACTCGTGCATAGAAACTACGCATAGACCTAGCTCATGATGCCACTGTTGGGGAACGTAGCAGAAATTCAAAATTTTCTACGCATCACCAAGATCAATCTATGGAGTAATCTAGCAACGAGGGGAAGGGGAGTGCATCTACATACCCTTGTAGATCGCGAGCGGAAGCGTTCAAGAGAACGGGGTTGATGGAGTCGTACTCGTCGTGATCCAAATCACCGATGATCCTAGCGCCGAACGGACGGCACCTCCGCGTTCAACACACGTACGGAGCAGCGACGTCTCCTCCTTCTTGATCCAGCAAGGGGGGAGGAGAGGTTGATGGAGATCCAGCAGCACGACGACGTGGTGGTGGAAGTAGCGGGATTCCAACAGGGCTTCGCCAAGCGCTGCGGGAGGAGGGAGGTGTGTCACGGGAGGGAGAGGGAGGCGCCAGGGCTTAGATATTGCTGCCCTCCCTTCCCCCCACTATATATAGGGCCAAGGGAGAGGGGGGGCGCAGCCTTGGCCCTTCCTCCAAGGAAGGGTGCGGCCAGGGAGGAGTCCTTCCCCCCCAAGGCACCTCGGAGGTGCCTTCCCCCTTTAGGACTCTCCCTTTTCCTTATCTCTTGGCGCATGGGCCTCTTGGGGCTGGTGCCCTTGGCCCATATAGGCCAAGGCGCACCCCCTACAGCCCATGTGGCCCCCCGGGGCTGGTGGACCCCCGGACCCCTTTCGGCACTCCCGATACAATACCGATAAAGTGCGAAACTTTTCCGGCGACCAAAATAAGACTTCCCATATATAAATCTTTACCTCCGGACCATTCCGGAACTCCTCGTGACGTCCGGGATCTCATCCGGGACTCCGAACAACTTTCGGGTTACCGCATACTAATATCTCTATAACCCTAGCGTCACCGAACCTTAAGTGTGTAGACCCTACGGGTTCGGGAACCATGCAGACATGACCGAGACGTTCTCCGGCCAATAACCAACAGCGGGATCTGGATACCCATGTTGGCTCCCACATGTTCCACGATGATCTCATCGGATGAACCACGATGTCGAGGATTCAATCAATCCCGTATACAATTCCCTTTGTCAATCGGTATGTTACTTGCCCGAGATTCGATCGTCGGTATCCCGATACCTTGTTCAATCTCGTTACCGGCAAGTCTCTTTACTCGTTCCGTAACTCACATCATCCCGTGATCAACTCCTTGGTCACATTGTGCACATTATGATGATGTCCTACCGAGTGGGCCCAGAGATACCTTTCCGTTTACACGGAGTGACAAATCCCAGTCTCGATTCGTGCCAACCCAACAGACACTTTCGGAGATACCTGTAGTGCACCTTTATAGCCACCCAGTTACGTTGTGATGTTTGGTACACCCAAAGCATTCCTACGGTATCTGGGAGTTGCACAATCTCATGGTCTAAGGAAGTGATACTTGACATTAGAAAAGCTCTTTGCAAACGAACTACACGATCTTGTGCTAGGCTTAGGATTGGGGTCTTGTCCATCACATCATTCTCCTAATGATGTGATCCCGTTATCAACGACATCCAATGTCCATGGTCAGGAAACCGTAACCATCTATTGATCAACGAGCTAGTCAACTAGAGGCTTACTAGGGACATGGTGTTGTCTATGTATCCACACATGTATCTGAGTTTCCTATCAATACAATTCTAGCATGGATAATAAACGATTATCATGAACAAGGAAATATAATAATAACCTATTTATTATTGCCTCTAGGGCATATTTCCAACAGTCTCCCACTTGCACTAGAGTCAATAATCTAGTTCACATCACCATGTGATTAACACTCATAGGTCACATCACCATGTGACCAACACCCAAGAGTTTACTAGAGTCAACAATCCAGTTCACATCACTATGTGATTAACACTCAATGAGTTCTGGTTTGATCATGTTATGCTTGTGAGAGAGGTTATTAGTCAACGGGTCTGAACCTTTCAGAACCGTGTGTGCTTTACGAATATCTATGTCATCTTGTGGATGCTACCACGCGCTACTTGGAGCCATTTCAAATAACTGCTCTACTATACGAATCCGGTTTACTACTCAGAGTCATCCGGATTAGTGTCAAAGTTCGCATCGACGTAACCCTTTACGACGAACCCCTTTTCACCTCCATAATCGAGAAAATTCCTTAGTCCACTAGATACTAAGGACAAGTTCGACCGCTGTCATGTGATCCATTCCCGGATCACTATTGTACCCCTTGACCAACTCATGGCAAGGCACACTTCATGTGCGGTACACAGCATAGCATACTGTAGAGCCTACGTCTGAAGCATAGGGGACGACTTTTGTCCTTTCTCTCTCTTCTGCTGTGGTCAGGTCTTGAGTCTTACTCAATACTCACACCTTGTAACACAGCCAAGAACTCCTTCTTTGCTGATCTATTTTGAACTCTTTCAAAAACATGTCAAGGTGTGCGTTCTTTGAAAGTATCATCAGGTGTCTTGATCTATCTCTATAGATCTTGATGCCCAATATGTAAGCAGCTTTATCCAGGTCTTCCTTTGAAAAACTCCTTTCAAACATCCCTTTATGCTTTCCAGAAATTTTACATCATTTCGGATCAACAATATGTCATTCACATATACTTATCAGAAATGTTGTAGCGCTCCCACTCACTTTATTGTAAATACAAGTTTCTAACAAACTTTGTATAAACCCAAAAACTTTGATCACTCCATCAAAGCGTATATTCTGACTCCGAGATGCTTGCTCTAGTCCATGGAAGGATC
>NC_057808.1:475918665-475945145 GCF_018294505.1 Triticum aestivum
ACAAACTTTGTATAAACCCAAAAACTTTGATCACTCCATCAAAGCGTATATTCTGACTCCGAGATGCTTGCTCTAGTCCATGGAAGGATCACTGGAGCTAGCATACCTTTTAGCATCCTTAGGATCGACAAAACCTTTCTGATTGTATCACATACAACCTTTCCTTACGAAAACTGGTAAGGAAACTTGTTTTGACATCCATCTGCCAGATTTCATAAATGCAGCTAATGCTAACATGATTCCGACGGACTTAAGCATCGCTACGGATGAGAAAATCTCATCGTAGTCAACTCCTTGAACTTGTGGAAATACTCTTTGCCACAAGTCGAGCTTCATAGACGGTAACATTACCGTCCATGTCCGTCTTCTTCTTAAAGATCCATTTATCTCGGATTTCATGGCTTCTAACCATTTGTCGGAATATGGGCCCACCATCGCTTCTCCATAGCTCGTAGGTTTAGTATTGTCCAACAACATGATATCTCAGACAGGATCACGTACCACTCTGAAGTAGCACGCATCCTCGTCGTCCTACGAGGTTTGGTAGTGACTTGATCCGAAGTTTCATGATCACTATCATAAGCTTCCACTTCAATTGGTGTAGGTGCCACAGGAACAACTTCCTGTGCCCTGCTACACACTAGTTGAAGTGACGGTTCAATAACCTTATCAAGTCTCCACCATCCTCCCACTCAATTCTTTCGAGAGAAACTTTTCCTCGAGAAAGGACCCGTTTCTAGAAGCAATTACTTTTGCTTCCAGATCTGAAATAGGAGGTATACCCAACTGTTTTGGATTTTCTATGAAGATGCATTTATCCGCTTTGGGTTCGAGCTTATCAGCCTGAAACTTTTTCACATAAGCATCGCAGCCCCAAACTTTTAAGAAACGACAACTTAGGTTTCTCTAAACGGTGTCGTCTCAACGGAATTGCGTGGTGCCCCTTTTAAAGTGAATGTGGTTGTCTCTAATGCCTAACCCATAAACGATAGTGGTAATTCGATAAGAGATATCATGGTATGCACCATATCCAATAGGGTGCAGCTATGATGTCCGGACACACCATCACACTATGGTGTTCCAGGCGGTATTAATTGTGAAACACTTTCCACAATGTCTTAATTGTGTGCCAAACTCGTAACTCAGATACTCATCTCTATGATCATATCACAGACATTTTATCGTCTTGTCACGATGATCTTCAACTTCACTCTGAAATTACTTGAACCTTTCAATAATTCAGACTTGTGTTTCATCAAGTAAATACACTCAGCATCTACTCAAATCATGTGTGAAGTAAGAACATAACGATATCCACTGCATGCCTCAGCACTCATTGGACTGCATACATCAAAATGTATTACTTCCAATAAGTTGCTCTCTTGTTCCATCTTACTGAAAACGAGGCCTTTCAGTCATCTTGCCCATGTGGTATGATTTGCATGTCTCAAGTGATTCAAAATCAAGTGAGTCCAAACGATCCATCTGCATGGAGTTTCTTCATGCATATATACCAATAGACATGGTTCGCATGTCTCAATCTTTTCAAAAACGACTGAGTCCAAAGATCCATCTACATGGAGCTTCTTCATGCGTTCTATACCAATATGACTCAAATGGCAGTGCCACAAGTATGTAGTACTATCATTACTATTTTATATCTTTTGGCACGAACATGTGTATCACTGCGATTGAGATTCATTTTAGGGGCAAGACCATTGAAGGTATTATTCAAATAAACAGAGTAACCATTATTCTCCTTAAATGAATAACCGTATTGCGATAAACATAATCCAATCATGTTTATGCTCAACGCAAACACCAAATAACAATTATTTAGGTTTAACACCAATCTCGATGGTAGAGGGAGCATGCGATGCTTGATCACATCAACCTTGGAAACACTTCCAACACATATCGTCATCTCACCTTTAGCTAGTCTCCATTTATTCCGCATCTTTTATTTCGAGTTACTAACTCTTAGCAACCGAACCGGTATCTAATACCCTGGTGCTGCTAGGAGTACTAGTAAAGTACACATTCATATAATGTATATCCAATATACTTCTGTCGACCTTGCCTGCCTTCTCATCTACCAAGTATCTAGGGTAGTTCTGCTTCAGTGACCGTTCCCCTCATTACAGAAGCACTTAGTCTCGGGTTTGGGTTCAACCTTGGGATTCTTCACTAGAGCAGCAAACGACTTGCTGTTTCATGAAGTATCCCTTTTGCCCTTGCCCTTCTTAAACTAGTGGTTTTACTAACCATCAACAATTGATGCTCCTTCTTGATTTCTACTCTCGCGGTGTCAAACATCGCGAATAGCTCAAGGATCATCATAACTATCCCTGATATGTTATAGTTCATCACGAAGCTCTACTAGCTTGGTGGCAGTGACTATGGAGAACTATCACTATCTCATCTGGGAGATTAACTCCCACTCGATTCAAGCGATTGTGGTACTCAGACAATCTGAGCACATGCTCAACGATTGAGCTTTTCTCCCTTAGTTTGCAGGCTTAAGAAACTTGTCAGAGGTCTCATACATCTTGACGTGGGCACTAGTCCGAAATCCCAATTTCAGTCTTCGGAACATCTCATATGTTCTGCAACGTTTCAAAAACGTCTCTTGTGCCACAATTCTAAACTGTTAGCATTACGCATTGAACTATCACGTAGTCATCAAAACGTGTATGTCAGATGTTTCGCAACATCTACAGACGACGCTGAGGTTCAGCACACCGAGCGGTGCATTAAGGACATAAGCCTTCTGTGCAGCAATGAGGACAATCCTCAGTTTACGGACCCAGTCCGCATAATTGCTACTACCAACTTTCAACTAAATTTTTCTCTAGGAACATATCTTAAACAGTAGAACTAAAGCGTATGACATAATTTGCAAAGACCTTTTGACTATGTTCATGATAATGAAGTTCATCTGATTAATGAACTCCCACTCAGATAGACATCCCTCTAGTCATCTAAGTGATACATGATCCGAGTCAAACTAGGCCGTGTCCGATCATCACGTGAGACGGACTAGTCATCATCGGTGAACATCTCCATGTTGATCGTATCTACTATACGACTCATGTTCGATCTTTCGATCTCTTGTGTTCCGAGGCCATGTCTGTACATGCTAGGCTCGTCAAGTCAACCTAAGTGTTTCGCATGTGTTCCGAGGCCATGTCTGTACATGCTAGGCTCGTCAACACCCGTTGTATCCGAACGTTAGAATCTATCACACCCGATCATCACGTGGTGCTTCGAAACAACGAACCTTCGCAACGGTGCACAGTTAGGGGGAACACGTCTCTTGAAATTTTAGTGAGGGATCATCTTATTTAAGCTACCGTCGTTCTAAGCAAATAAGATGCATAACATGATAAACATCACATGCAATCAAATAGTGACATGATATGGCCAATATCATTTTGCTCCTTTGATCTCCATCTTCGGGGCACCATGATCATCTTTGTCACCGGCATGACACCATGATCTCCATCATCATGATCTCCATCATTGTGTCTTCATGAAGTTGTCACGCCAACGATTACTTCTACTTCTATGGCTAACGTGCTTAGCAATAAAGTAAAGTAATTTACATGGCGTTATTCAATGACACGCAGGTCATACAAAAAATAAAGACAACTCCTATGGCTCCTGCCGGTTGTCATACTCATCGACATGCAAGTCGTGATTCCTATTACAAGAATATGATCAATCTCATACATCACATATATCATTCATCACATCTTCTGGCCATATCACATCACAAGGCACATGCTGCAAAAACAAGTTAGACGCCCTCTAATTGTTGTTGCAAGTTTTTACGTGGCTTGTATAGGTTTCTAGCAAGAACGATTCTTACCTACGTAAGACCACAACGTGATATGCCAATTTCTATTTACCCTTCATAAGGACCCTTTTCATCGAATCCGTTCCGACTAAAGTGGGAGAGACAGACACCCGCTAGCCACCTTATGCAACTAGTGCATGTCAGTCGGTGGAACCTGTCTCACGTAAGCGTACGTGTAAGGTCGGTCCGGGCCGCTTCATCCCACAATGCCGCCGAAACAAGATAAGACTAGTAGCGGCAAGAAGAATTGGCAACATCTACGCCCACAACTACTTTGTGTTCTACTCGTGCATAGAAACTACGCATAGACCTAGCTCATGATGCCACTGTTGGGGAACGTAGCAGAAATTCAAAATTTTCTACGCATCACCAAGATCAATCTATGGAGTAATCTAGCAACGAGGGGAAGGGGAGTGCATCTACATACCCTTGTAGATCGCGAGCGGAAGCGTTCAAGAGAACGGGGTTGATGGAGTCGTACTCGTCGTGATCCAAATCACCGATGATCCTAGCGCCGAACGGACGGCACCTCCGCGTTCAACACACGTACGGAGCAGCGACGTCTCCTCCTTCTTGATCCAGCAAGGGGGGAGGAGAGGTTGATGGAGATCCAGCAGCACGACGACGTGGTGGTGGAAGTAGCGGGATTCCAACAGGGCTTCGCCAAGCGCTGCGGGAGGAGGGAGGTGTGTCACGGGAGGGAGAGGGAGGCGCCAGGGCTTAGATATTGCTGCCCTCCCTTCCCCCCACTATATATAGGGCCAAGGGAGAGGGGGGGCGCAGCCTTGGCCCTTCCTCCAAGGAAGGGTGCGGCCAGGGAGGAGTCCTTCCCCCCCAAGGCACCTCGGAGGTGCCTTCCCCCTTTAGGACTCTCCCTTTTCCTTATCTCTTGGCGCATGGGCCTCTTGGGGCTGGTGCCCTTGGCCCATATAGGCCAAGGCGCACCCCCTACAGCCCATGTGGCCCCCCGGGGCTGGTGGACCCCCGGACCCCTTTCGGCACTCCCGATACAATACCGATAAAGTGCGAAACTTTTCCGGCGACCAAAATAAGACTTCCCATATATAAATCTTTACCTCCGGACCATTCCGGAACTCCTCGTGACGTCCGGGATCTCATCCGGGACTCCGAACAACTTTCGGGTTACCGCATACTAATATCTCTATAACCCTAGCGTCACCGAACCTTAAGTGTGTAGACCCTACGGGTTCGGGAACCATGCAGACATGACCGAGACGTTCTCCGGCCAATAACCAACAGCGGGATCTGGATACCCATGTTGGCTCCCACATGTTCCACGATGATCTCATCGGATGAACCACGATGTCGAGGATTCAATCAATCCCGTATACAATTCCCTTTGTCAATCGGTATGTTACTTGCCCGAGATTCGATCGTCGGTATCCCGATACCTTGTTCAATCTCGTTACCGGCAAGTCTCTTTACTCGTTCCGTAACTCACATCATCCCGTGATCAACTCCTTGGTCACATTGTGCACATTATGATGATGTCCTACCGAGTGGGCCCAGAGATACCTTTCCGTTTACACGGAGTGACAAATCCCAGTCTCGATTCGTGCCAACCCAACAGACACTTTCGGAGATACCTGTAGTGCACCTTTATAGCCACCCAGTTACGTTGTGACGTTTGGTACACCCAAAGCATTCCTACGGTATCCGGGAGTTGCACAATCTCATGGTCTAAGGAAGTGATACTTGACATTAGAAAAGCTCTTAGCAAACGAACTACACGATCTTGTGCTAGGCTTAGGATTGGGGTCTTGTCCATCACATCATTCTCCTAATGATGTGATCCCGTTATCAACGACATCCAATGTCCATGGTCAGGAAACCGTAACCATCTATTGATCAACGAGCTAGTCAACTAGAGGCTTACTAGGGACATGGTGTTGTCTATGTATCCACACATGTATCTGAGTTTCCTATCAATACAATTCTAGCATGGATAATAAACGATTATCATGAACAAGGAAATATAATAATAACCTATTTATTATTGCCTCTAGGGCATATTTCCAACAGGCATAGCCGGCTCTGAGGACGCGGGTGAGTTCAACGGAACCCCTCCATCTTGAAATAGCCCACACACGGATCTCCCTCTCCACGAGCACGCCCGGTGGGTAGCGCAGTTTCGGCATGACAGGCGGACGGTTGAAGGTCGGCCCGTTGAACTGCATCTTCACTTGGTCTCGCTTGGGGAAGGCTCGGTCGCTTGGGTGTTTGAAATTGGAGACAATGGATCGGATCTGGCTTGTGGTTGGGATAGGAAGAGAGGCACCCCATTTATAGGCCTGTGGGTGGGAGAGGAAGAGAGAAAGTATGAGAACGGTGCGTGTGTGTATCCGTTACGTTTTGCACTCTTTAATTTTTGCACGAAAACGATGCATGGGGCGCGTGCGTGCATCTGAATCACTGCATAGCTCTTTGAACGGGCGGTGCATCTGACTCGCTGCCCTGAACCACTGCCGTAATGCCTAACTCTGAATCAATACGTGCATGGCTACCTAGCTCGCCTCGCTAGCCTAGCTCGCCTAGTGCGCCTCGCTCGCATGCATGCACGTCCGCCTCCCGCGCATGCAAACCCACGTCGCCGCCTCCCATGCATGCAAGGTCTGGAAAGGCTGAGACGGGCTATTTACTACGGTCTCAGGCCCAGACAACGAGACGGCCCGGTATTTGTTAAAAAAAACAATCTCCCAGCCAATCAGATTGCATCTCGCGGATCGCCCCCCCTCCCCGCAGATTCTTTCTAGAAGGGTTAGATCGACGGCCCTTGATCACCGCGAGGGTTAGATGGACGGTCCTTGTTCAGCGCTAGGGTTAGCGGGGTTTGGGAGGGGTTTGGAGCAGTCAAAGCTATGTTTGACCAGATTTCAAATGCGCATAATAAATTAAATAAAAATCAGAAAAATGAAAACCTGCGCACATAGTCTTCTTATGTCATATACTAACGATTTAAGTTGATAAACAAGGTTTACATACATTTAAACGATAAGTTCATGTGTATTGTGTGATATCTCGAGTATCTCAAACTCTCTTGTATGAGATTCGCAAAAAAAAACTCTCTTGTATGAAGTGAAGAGAAGTGTTTTGGGGAAATGAACATGAAAATTTCAAAAAACTCACCACAGCTTCATTTTGGAGTGACTAAGAAGGATCTAGGCTTAGTTTTTCATTTTGATGTTTTACACTTGTTTAAATCTTGGTCAAAGTTAAGTTTGACCAGAATTCAAATGAGCAAAAAAAATAAAAAAATCAAAAAATGGAAAAACCAGCGCACATAGTGTGTATATATAGAATATATGTGTAGGAAAGTTATTTGGCTGATTTAGACAAGGTCGAAAAAAACTTTGCTTAGAAATGAGGCCGTTTACCCTACCTTTGGACCCCTCTTTTTAGCACATTTTTCATGAAAATTTCAAATACCTCACCACAGCTTCATTTTGGATTGACTAAGAAGGATCCAGGCTTAGTTTTTCATTTTTGATGTTTTAGACTTGTTTAAATCTTGGTCAAAGGTAGGTTTGACCAGAATTCAAATAAGCAAAACAAAATTGAAAAAAATCAAAAAAAGGAAAAACCATGTGCTCATTCAAACATCATCCAACAGATTTAAACATCATGTCAAACATAGTTCTAACATAGGTCCAACATCATCCAACAGAAATACAACATTATTCATAATGTTTCATAATTATTCATAAATAGCGTTGGGGCTTCTGTCTGTTCCTTGAACTTCTTGCTATCACTTTGCTCCTCGTGCACCTTGTGCTCATTGCTTCTTCTCTTCTCCTCTTGGTTGTCGGTACCTTGCGCGTCTTCTTCAAACCTATCATAGAGCTGTGCAAAACATAAAGGGTAATGAGATCATGTCAAGTGATAAATGTACAGTAGTATTTGACCCTTGCAAGATTTACATACCTAGCAGAACTCACAACAACAGAAGGTTGGTCACCATTTGGAGCCTCACTTGGATCATCATTTGGAGCCTCACTTGGATCACCATGATCACCATTTTGAGCCTCACTTGGATCACCATTTGGAGCCTCACTTGAATCATTATTTGGAGGATATTTTGGATCATCGTCAAAATCATGCGGCTGTTGACCATCATCATTTGGAACCTCGTCAAAATCCTCATCTAATGCAACCGGATGTTGACCATCATTTTCATCATCTGTTGAGGCAACCGGCTGCTGACCAACATTTTCATCGAAGCCTTCATCGAAACTCTCTCCAAACGCTGGATCTACTGTGTTATCACAATACTTACCGAAATGACCAGACCCACCACACCTTGTGCACTTACACTTCCTCGCTCCAAGTCCAGCTCCTTCGCTGCGAGGTCTAATTCCACTCTTCCTTGGTCTACCTGCTGCTCTCTTCAGAATTGGAGCGCAAAGCTTGAATCCAGGGTCCACCATGTCCCGTTGTTGTTTTCCCTCCATAGCAGGCAAGGCATAAGCATATGTGGCTTTGAACCTTGCAACCGAGTAGTAATTATGCACATACTATTGTATGTTCCCTGCTGGACCTGGGAGAGAAGTGATGAAAAGCAAGGCATGAATGCATTGCAACCCAGTTATCTGACATTGCCTACAACTGCAAGTTCTAGCTTCTAAATCCACTGGATATCTCCATTCCCTCTTCTCTTTATCCAAATATGATATCTCTGCTGTGGTACCCGAGCAAAGAGTCATGTTCATTTCCAAGCATGTTGTTTTCAGCTTCAGTTCATTCATCACGGCAGGGATGATAATGTGGCCCATGAATTTTGCCTCGGCTATTCCTGCACGATAATGAAATTTCTGCATGTATTCTATCCTTATCCTGTCAAGCAAATCCACCACATAATGAGCCTTTAGTTTTCGGATCGTTGAGTTGAAAGACTCTGCTAGATTATTGTGCACATAGTCAACTTTGCTCAGTTCACTGAATTGGCTTCTGGCCCATAACTTGGAGTGGTGTGTTTCCAAGTATTCTTTCACTTTGGGATTCATGTATAACTGCCTCAAGTGGTAGTTGTGCTTCTTCACACTGCAAGTCAAAGATGCTGGCCATAAATTGTCGGTATACACCTTTCCTTTGAATTTCTTCATGAAATTTGCAGCAAGGTGACGCATGCATTCCCTATGCTCTACTCCAGGGAACACATTGTCCACGGCCACTTCTAAACCTTTGCAGGCATCTGTACCAACCCATTGGGATGTGCAATAGCCCGGCGCAGATTATGCAAAAACCAAGTCCAGCTCTCCTCAGACTCTGTCTCCAGCACACCGTAGGCAACTGGAAATACAAAACTGTGTGCATCAACTGCACAAGCTGCTACTAACTATCCTTTAAACCTCCCTGTGAGAAAAGTGGCATCAATAGCCAAATAAGGCCTGCAGCCTGCCAAAAAAACCCCGGCGACAAGCCTCAAAGCAGACAAAAACCCTCCTAAAGCATTCCTTGGTCTTTGTCACTCCCCTGAATGTGTACTCCACGGTGTGGTGATCAATATCTACAATACTACCTGGGCTTGTCCTCTCCACTTCACCTTTGAATGAATACAACAATTGAAAACTTTCCTGCCAGTTACCATAAATAGAATCCATAGCATGTTGTTTACCATTGAACAACCTCATGTATGGTAAATCTATCTTGAACTTATCTTTGATGTTCTTCTGCAATTCCTTTGGACCCACTTGCTGGTTTTCTTTCACCCACTTCTTTACTTCTTCTGCCACCCATCTTGACTTGGCTCTACTGATTGTATCCTTCCTAAGGATTGATTCCTGGCATGTGTGCTTAAAAGGGTTCACTTTGACCTGAACATTAGTGCTATTTCGCATTTTAGATGCGAGCAGCCTCCATGGACAACCCTCAGTCGGACAGTGCACTCTGTAACGTACTTGATCGCTCTTGTCAACTTTGAAAGTACGTTCTACCTTGATGCAGTATGTCACAAGTGCATTTCTACACTCATTCATGGATGCAAAAACTGTACCTTCTTCCATATGAGGGTTCAAAGGGTCCCATTCAACAGCTGCAAGGTCTTCGTCCTCACCCACCGTGTCATCATCCACACGGACTGCATTGTGAGCCTCATCTTGGTTTTCAGCCCGAGGTGCCCGTCGTAAATTCCGAATAACATCAGAATATAGCTTCTCTTCATCAACCCTGGAATTGTAGTCATCATGCTCCACTTCAAGGGGGACCCTACTGCCGTTGCCCACACTTGTCGAGCCACCACGTCGTCGTGCACCAACTGAACTGTTCTGGCTAGAGATGCCATTACGACGACTTGGTTCTCCCAGAGATGTTGCACCCGACATCCTAGGTCCAAATGCCTGCTCAAGCACATCAACTTGCAGCCTCACATGAAAATTATCTTTCTCTTTATGCCTAACAAACATGGTAGCCAGCTCTTCATCATTACTAACTGTCACCCATTTCTTTTCCCCATCATAGTATTTGTATACCACTTCATCAAGCAAACCCCAAGGATATTGGCTATAAATTACCTCCCCAAATTGTCTGAAACTCCAATTACTAGCCATTGGCAACCGATAATCGAAACCTCCTTGGTATTTCTTCTTATCCTTTGCATCGAACATGTACTGGTCCCTTCTAATGTGCACCAAGAAAGCAAACCGCAACTCCATCCTAACCGACGAAAAACAGAGACGCAATCAGCACACTAATTGGGCAAAGCTACTCGAATCGAGTGTTCAAATGCACAACTAAGCTCAATCTAAACAGGAGGCGAGACTTACCCCTCGGGAACTCAGTCGTGGACGCGGCGGATCTCCGGCCCGATGCCTGCCTCGCCAAATACTCCGGGGTCGCCGCTGCTCGCCATTTCTCCCTAGGGTTCTTCCTCCTAGTTCAAACAGCTCCAGCAGCCCCCCACCTTTGAGCGCTCCGGCCGGGCGCACGGAAGGAGGCCGCGCTGCGGGTCGAGCAGGTGGCGGGCGCCCCACCCGTGGCGTCGCAGGAAGGTGGCGGGCGTCGCAGGTAGCCGTGGAGCGTAGGCGCAGGACGGTAGCAGCGGAGTAGGCCGTGCAGCTGGTGGCGGGGCAGGTGCTGGCCGCGGCGCAGGTGGCGGCGGCGGCGGCGCAGGACAGTCGGCCGGCGGATGGGCAGAGTGAGCTAGAATCCTATGAATGATTTGGGGATTATGTTGCACGGGCTTACATGTCAGCTCTGGACCCACGTCCACGCGGTCCCACGTGTAAGCTCCGGACCCACAACCACTAACGCCGGCGGACGGAATGGACTCAAATATGGCCGTTTGGCCTCGCCATAGTAGTTGTGCATGGACTAGGGGCAAAACTGAGCACAATTCGCATCTGAGGTCAAAACTGAGCACACGGACACCACTGAGGGCAAAAGGATAATTAACCCAACGATGTTTGGCGACTAGAGCTGTGGTGTTATAATCATCGGTTGTTGCCCTTCTTAGGTCTTGTACTAACTCTTACTTCTATCAATGTATTGAGACACAAGTCTTTTACGTTTTCTTTTTTGAAGAAAAAACTACATTTTGTTTTGAATTTGGGAATCTGGGGCCATTATTTGATCTGCCATTCTGTAGTGTATATGTGCAATGAGTGCCCTGCAGAACTTGAGTTGTTCTGATTGGCCATCGGTGGTTAACCTCACATTTTGGTTTCATACAAACTACTTTATGCCTTGTTTCAAAATAGGAGGAGTACATTTTTTACTACTTTTTACCTTCATTAAATAAGTATGTTATTTTACTCTTCAAGGTCCATATGGCCTCATCTTCTCTCTGGCCTTTTTATTTTAAGGCAAACATGTAGATGTGAGATATTTTAAGAAACAAAATCCACATTACAGGCAAAATGTAGAGTATACTTCTGAATACAAGATGTAAGATGCAGAATATACTTTGCTATGTCTTTTCCCAATAGTCGATTGTTTTTTAACTATCTTGTGTGCTTTTAAAATTGTGTTTCTTTATAATTGGAAAGGTCAAGCAAATTGTAATACTGGGAGCTAGGGAAGGAACAAGCAATACTCCCACCAATTACTTGCTCAAATCAGATAAAACTAGCTGTAATGTAGCTAGATAATCACACACAGGTGGCATCTTTTTTTAATGCCTTATGCAGCTTTTGAATATTACTATGTTTGAAACACTGGCAATGACGAGGGGCACATTTTTTTAACTGGTATTCTTATCTGTAACTTTCACGATAATAAAATGAAGTCTGTAGTTGGTTCTACTCCGTACTTTTTAACTGTTGTTCACTTGTCTTTTCGTCCATTAATTTGTTGGCATGGTTAACTCAGCATCAAAATGGAAAATCTGTGTTGTCTGTCGAGATCTCCACCCTCAGTTGCAGTAACTCACACTGGATTTGACGCTGGTGCTATCTAATTGTAATGACTGTGATGATAGTTTAATACAAGTGCAATCTTTTCCCTTCCTGATAAGTGGCATACGTATGGCACAAACATATGGCAACGTCGAACGGTTTTGATGTCAAGTTTAGTGACGTGAGGATGACAACTTTCTTTTGGATGGCAAATTTCAGTTTATTTTTGGGGTTTTTTATGGCAACTTTAGTTTAAAAAACGTTAGGGCCGAAGTGCTTTGTGCTATTTTATTTCTCCCTCGCAAAAAAAAAGGAAGTGCTTTGTGCTACAAGTGTGGCACTTATCATTTGAAAAAAAAATGAAAGAAACAGAGGAGAGGAGGGGCATTATTTTCCAGAAACTTCAGTTTGTATCCTTTTTTGGGCTTGAGTGGACTGAGAACGCATACACACCCAACAGACAGGTTCACTCGGCCTGCTCAAGCCCTCCTGCTTCTCTCTTCCACAGGCCATTTTCTCCCCCTCAGTCGACGACGTTTAGATTCCGACGGCCTCCGCTGGACGAGAAGGTTGAGAGGGTTCCGGTTGTGAGCGGGAGGCAGGGCTTGAGGTGGAGGGAGGGAAGAACAGAGCGGTGGAGGCGGATGCGTGCGGCTACAGCTGGAGTGATCGCGGCGAAGGAGCGACGCCCCGCCCAGTTGCCGCCGCCGGCCGCCGGCCACCGCAGAGCGAGACCTCAGTGAGGCAGTGAAGTACGGGGGTTCTGCGCGAGCTCCACCACAGCAGTGTCAGCGTGTGGAAGTCGGCGATAGCAGAATGGCTGGTTTCCGTCTCACTGGTCTGGAGGCACGCAAGGTGTTTGTTAGAATGCTTAGCAGCGGGACAGGTGGCAGCGATGCGGCTGTGGACGCCTTTGACCCTGCCAAGCGCCTCTGCAAGCTCATCATCTCCTGCCGGCAGGCCTCGGGGCTTGAGATCGAGCTCGACCACAGCGACCTCCGAGTCACCCCGGATGTCGCCGAGCGCGTCCTGGAGCGCCTCGACAACGCTGGCATGCTCGCGTATCGCTTCTTCGAGTGGGCGCGCAAGCAGAGGCGTGGCGGCTGCGCCCACACCGTCCGCTCCTTCCACACGGTGGTCGCGTCCCTCGCCAAGATCCGCCAGTACCAGCTCATGTGGGACGTCGTTGCCATAATGCGCCGGCAGGGCGTGGTCAATGTCGAGACGTTTGGAATCATAATGCGGAAGTACGCACGGGCGCAGAAGGTCGATGAAGCTGTTTACACGTTCAATGTCATGGAGAAGTACGGCGTGGTGCCCAACCTCGCCGCTTTCAACAGCCTGCTTTGCGCGCTGTGCAAGTCCAAGAATGTGCGCAAGGCGCAGGAGATCTTTGAACAGATGAATGGCCGGTTCAGCCCTGATGCCAAGACCTATAGCATCTTGCTTGAGGGTTGGGGAAGAGCGCCTAATCTCCCAAAGATGCGAGAGGTCTACAGTGAGATGCTTGAAGCAGGCTGCCAGCCTGACATAGTCACATATGGCATCATGGTTGATTCCCTCTGCAAAACAGGTCGTGTTGAGGAAGCTGTCTTTGTGGTGCAGGACATGAGCTCCAGGGGCTGCCAACCAACAACCTTCATATACAGTGTGCTCGTGCATACTTACGGTGTTGAAATGAGGATCGAGGATGCTGTTGCAACATTTTTGGATATGCAGAAGGACGGGATCGTGCCAGATGTTGTGGTTTATAATGCACTTGTCACTGCCTTCTGCAAAGTGAAAAAATTTGACAATGCATTTAGAGTCATGGATGACATGGAAGGCCATGGAATCACCCCAAACTCAAGGACCTGGAACATCATCCTTAACAAGATGATTAGCCTTGGAAAAGATGAAGCAGCATACAGGGTCTTCCGCCGTATGATAAAGCGCTGCCAACCAGATTCTGATACATACACCATGATGATAAAGATGTTCTGTGAGAATGACAGGTTAGAGATGGCACTGAAGGTATGGAAATATATGAGGTTGAAGCAGTTTCTGCCAAGCATGCACACGTTCTCTGTGCTGATCAACGGGCTGTGTGACAAGGGTGAGGTTAGCCAAGCTTGTGTTCTGCTTGAAGATATGATAGAGAAGGGCATTAGACCCCCTGGTTCAACATTTGGCAAGCTGAGGCAGCTCCTTCTGAAGGAAGGAAGGAAGGATGTGCTTGAATTTCTCGTTGATAAAATGAAGATTCTGATACAGGAACCTTTGTTTGATTGACCATTCATTATGTTCCAATGGTACTACTGCTCAATCCTACAGCTGCCACCCATGGCTCATTTGAAATAATAATTTCAGGGTTACTTTTGCTATTGCTTGTGGGATTTCTGTTATTGTTTGTCGAGCATGATTTTTCTCTTTTTATTAAGGCCATGGTGTTAATCTATGTTTGGAAGAAACACTTTCCATCTTCCGGTCTCAATTGTATCAGGATAATCCAAATGATAGTCAATTGTGCGATAATAGTTTAGGTTCATACAATTTGTAATTTCCAACTACAGTTACTTCATAAGTACCTCATCGTTGTGCTATCAACCAAACTGGATACAGTTTTATATGGTGCTATCAGCATCTTCCTTGTATTAGTTCCACTTCTGTTAATATGTTGCAGCTAATAATTTTGTATCTTTGGTTTCTTTTATTTATTTCACAGCAGGAGACAAAGGCTAATAGTGATTCTTCTTCATAGGTAGTTTAGTTGAAAAGATATCACCTCAATGTCTCTGTGAAAAGGGGGGAAATCAATTCAATGTAGATTTTCTTTCACCGAGGTAAAATTGTACATTTTTGTTTGATCAGCCCTCAGGTTCAGTCTCTAACAAAGCAGAGCCACAAGTACAGTTGTATTGACCTTGCAGTAGTCAGAGAAGATTATACATATTATACACTAATATTTGATTACTCCATTTTCTAGATTGCACGTTAACTATTACTCCCTCCGTATTAGTTGTCGCTAATTTAGTACAAAGTTGTACTAAATCAACGGTAACTAATATGGAACGGGGAGTAGAACCTAGCAGATTTTGGGCATGTACAGATTTCCTTTTTGGCCGTACTCTGTCCATCTGTTGAGTCATGTGTATTTGCTAAAATGCACAGTGCTCTTGTTATAATTGGTTTCGTAGCGTCTTATGTTGGTTTATTTACTTGCTTGCTGCATTTACTTTTATTTTTTATATTGCAATGCCGCTAAGTTTTCCAAAAAAATTGAAAGTTCCTTGATTGCAAAGTTTAACAAGAAAAAGGCATCTTATTTCACAACTATGTTGTTGATTGATTTTACATTAGATCTGATTCTGAATATGACACATGATGTTCAAGTTTTTTTCTATTGTGCAGGCTTGAGGGAGCAAATGTCCAATTCTCCAGGATGGATAAGGTTTTTCTCTTTGACATATTCTTGTAGTGATTATATGTCCATGATGAAATCTCTTCTTCAGACTGCCTAAAAACTATTGTTGTCTTGTGTCATAATTCATAGGTAAAGGTAAATCCAATTATAAGAAAATAAAGCCATTGACAAGAGGCATAGAGGTTTCCTTGGAAAGGTCAAGAAAAAGCCAACACTGGCAATCAAACCCAAATCTTGAAGCTTTGATGGGCTCTGCACATCAGATGGCTATGGCTGTAAAAAAAAACAGATGCCTCAAGACCCTGGGCTGAATTCGCAGTGCTCAAGCGCTTTTTGGGGTAGCGGCAGAATCCATTGTGGGCAACGGGAGGCAAGAAAATTCTGGTCTGACCGGTGGTTGCAAGGCAGAACAATCACTGAGTTGGCTCCTAACTTGATCAAGTTGATCTCCATAAGAGTTGTTAAACATCGAACTGTTGCTCAAGCCCTGAACAGCCAAGGCTGGGTAACTGACATCAAAGGAGCCCTAACGGTACAAGTGAATTATTGAGTATCTTCAGATTTGGGACATGGTTGATAATCTGGTCTTACATCAGAAAGTTCCTGATCAGCAGCGGTGGCGTTTCACTCGGTCAGGTTCCTACATGAGTACATATGCATATCACACTTTCTTCATTGGAACCACATCAAGTTCGCACCTTGGAAACAAATCTGGAAAAGCTGGGCTCCCCTGCACTGCAAATTTTCATTTCGTTAGTTGTAAACAGCCGGTGTTGGACAGCTGACCGACTTGCGAAGCGCGGCCTTCCCTATCCAGTTGCTTGTCCCCTCTGTGATCAGGCTGAGGAAACAATCCAGCACACCATCATCTCATGTGTGTTTGCTCAGCAGATCTGGACACTAATTTTCCAAAGGTTGGGCCTGATTGCTATTGTCCCTCAACCTACTGCTGCTCGGTTCTCTGCTTGGTGGAGCAATGCTATCAGTAGGGTTCCAAAGGTGCTGAGAGAAGGCCTCAACTCCCTGATCATTTTAATACCTTGGGGGCTTTGGAAGCACCGAAATGATTGTGTTTGAAGGGGCAAACCCAAGTGTTCAGGTGGTTTTGCAAACAGTGGATGAGAGTGGTTTATGGTGTCTGGCTGGAATCTCTGTGCTTTATAATCTCAGGTGCTTTATAACAAGTTCAGCTTCAAAGCACTCATCTTGTATCCTCCTCTTTGGCTATTTAAAATAGTGGGACCTATTTTCTCCAGTTCATGCAACATGTTTGTGTGTTTGACTTGGAAGTTTGTGTATACTTTATGTACTGAATTTCTGGTATGCCATCTTTAAGTTTACATTGCTGAACTGAAGAATATGATACTACTGTTTTTGTTTACAATTTCAGGAAGAGACGCTTGAAGTTCATCAAGTTTCGGTTAGTATTTAAAGAACTGCTTAAGATTAATAAGAAAACATTATTTTTATTCACAATGTATTGAACTTCTGTCTTAGGGCAAGGGATCATTGCATTGAAACTTTACATGCGTGAAGGATAGTACTATGCTTCGTCTGGCAAGCTCCTACTACTTGGTGTCTAAAAAAATAGTTGTGGTTTGCCAAATGGAAACAAGAATTATCCTGCACTGGCACTGCAAGTATATTTCAACAACTTATAAGTATTGGAATTATGGTGCGTGGCCTCATGCTCCCCATGGCAATTTTGGAGGAATCGCCTAATGTTCTATGTTCTGCATGACTGAAACTGAATGGTACCACTATTATTCAACTTGCATCTGGGCAAAGTTTCGCGTGCTCCATGTTTGCCTGCTAATGCAGTTCTGTAAATGTTCCTTTCCACGTACAGTACAAACTTCATGAGCACACCATACACTAGCAAAAGAAGACAGAATTTTTATTTCCGTTTTTTCCTGACCATCTGGGGAGCGTCTGTGTCTGCGTGCTCCTAGGAGCCATGGCGCAACCTCTGTTTTGCAGATCATATTGTAGCTGTATGTAGATTGAACATTCTCAGGAGGTGGGAAGGCAAAGAGGACAGAGGAGTACCGACGGATGGCCCCGCTACGGGATGACGATGGCCCGATGCGGATCACGGACGAACGGAAAAAAATTATATGAGACCAGGTCTCACGGTTAGCAGGTGAGACCCGTCCTGATAGATGACACGTGGCATTCACAAGTCATAAAGCATTTAATCTCTCCTCCCTGGTTTCAGGTGGGGGTGGGGTAGATGCTTTGTGATTTATAAATGCAGGTTTGCTATTTCACATCTAGATGTGAAATAGTTATCTCACATCTAAATCCAGAATCGTTGCATCTTATTTGTCTTTAATTTTCGTGCTAACTTGATCTTATGTTGGTTGTTCGTATGCGCTTCTTCGTCAGCACATTGTCTCGACGTGCGTCCGTTATTTGGCTGCGTTATCATCCAAGCTAGGACGGGCCACGTTTTTTTTTCTTTTCTTGTCCGTGTCAGCCCATTCAGATTTTTATCGTTTCTTAGGCAGCGCTATCACATGCCCTGGGACCGGGCCACTTTGTGTTCTTTTTCTTTTTCTTCTTCATTTTTGTTTCTTTTCATTCATTTGTCTTTAAATTCATAAATTTTTTTAAAAAAAACATGAGATATATTTATCTCATATCTAAGTTTCTCACACGTGATCTAAAGCTATAATTTTTGTGCAGATTTGTGATCGTCCATTGCACACGATTTTTTTGAGCAAATCCGCTGCACGTGAATTCCTTCCAATGTTTGCGTGCGCGTGTGGCCTGTTGGTTGTGTTACATGTGCGTGTGGATTGGCCTTTTTGTTTGTGTGTGGGCCTGATCTGGGCTGGTCTTTTTTGTCTATGTTTGTTTGGAGAGTAGGCCTATTTTGTCTTTATGCTTCGGGAAAGAATTGGAAGTGTCAGAGGCGAGCATTTTTTTCAAGTATTTCCTGTTCGCCACTCTCTATACTCACTTATTTTGTTTTTTTTCTTGTTTGTTTTTTCTAAATTTTTCTCTTGGGTTTTAAACTTCTGTTTTTTGTTTCTTTTTTGGTCGTAAAATCCTTGATTTTTATAATTTCATATTGTATTTTTAAATCCACAACTATTTTAAACGATGTCTCGTCTAAGTTTGTCATTCTTTTGATTTAGTTTCATAATTTTCGTGTAAGCGCTCTATCTCCCGCCTCGCTTGTCATTGTTTGTTTTTGTGTATCATGTTGTTGGTCTGGGCCTGTTTGGCTCCACTTTTGTCGACCCATTATCGCAGCCCACTAGCAACCCGTTCGCTATGTTGTTTCCGAACTGTGACGTAGAATTGGAAGAGACAAAGAAAAAGAAGCTATATCACGGTCGCCTTCTTTTCCTGTTCATTTTGACACTGTCTCATTCCTTCTAAATTCATCAAGATGAGATTTAGCAAGATTGTCGGCTAATGTATTCATGTGTCGCATATTCTGTTTTGTCCACTTTGTCGGCTCATTCGTGGTGCATGTATGGTTTTTGTCGGACTTATTTTTTGCTTGCGTTCTTGTGGCCTACTTTTCATCTCATCTGTGTTGTAGATGTGGGAGAGACATGTTATGTCGCTTGTCGTTGCCTTTTTCTATTATCCTTTCAAGTTCGACGTTGAAGATACATGCTCTATTGAAAAGACAAGCTTTGCCTTACGGTCGATATGCAACTGGGTCCAACCAATTTTTGTCTTAGTTGCAAGTTCATCCTTAACACAGAACGAGGGCCGCCATTTTTTCCCTAGTAGCAACTCTAGCCCTAACATGCAATTTTTGTTCCGTTGCAAGTCTACCTTCTTTTACCAGTTGCAAGTCCACCCTCGACTCGCAACTGGGCCCAACATCTTTTGTCTCAGTTGCAAGTTCACCGTTGACTTACAACTGGGGCTCGATCTTTTTAGTCTCAGTTGCAAGTCACCCTTGACTCGCAACTAGGGTCGACCTTTTTTTGTCCCAGTTGCAAGTCCACCCTTGACTCGCAACTGCGGTCCGACCTTTTTTCCAGTTACAAGTCCACACTCGACTCGCAACTAGAGCCCTACCTTTTTTAGTCCCGGTTGCAATCCCACCTTGGGCCCACAATTGGGGCTCGACCTTTTTTTCCTAGTTGTAAGTCCACCCTCACTCGCAACTGGGGGCGAACTTTTTTTGTCCCATTCGCAAGTCCACTCTTTGACTCCCAACCGGGGTCCCACCTTTCTTGTCGTAGTTGCACGTTCAGCCTCAACTCGCAACTGGGGCTCGACCTTTTTTTTGTCCCAGTTGCAATCCATACCTCGACTCACAATTAGGCCCTGGCGTTCTCTTTGGTCCCAATTGCAAGTCCACCCTCGACGCCCAATTGTGGATAGACCTTTTTTGTCCCAGTTGCAAGTTCACCCTCGACACACAACTAGACCCCTACCTTTTTGTCCCAGTTGTAAGTTCACCCTCGACTTGCAACTGGGGTCTAATCTTATTAGTCCCAGTTGCAAGTCCACCATTGACTCGCAACTGAGTCTTGATTTTTTTTATTCCAGTTGCAAGTCTACCATCGACTTGCAACTAGGCTGACTTTTTTTGTCCTAGTTGATAGTCCAACCTCGACTCATAATTAGGGCCGAGCTTTTTTTGTCCCAGTTGCAAGTGCACCGTCTACTCGCAACTAGGCCCAACCTTTTTTTTAATCTAGTTTGCAAGTCCATCCTTGACTCGCAACTTGGTCCCGACCTTATTTTGTCCAAGTTGCAAGTCCACCCTTGACTCGCAACTTGGGCCCGACCTTTTTTTGTCCCAGTTGCAAGTCCACCCTTGACTCGCAACTGGGGTCCGGTTTTTTCCGGTTGCAAGTCCACACTTGACTCATAACTAGAGTCGGACCTTTTTTTGTACCAGTTGCAATCACAACCTCGACTCGTAACTAGGGTCTAACCTTTTTTAGTCCTAGTTGTAAGTCCACCCTCCACTCACAACTGGGGGCCGACCTTTTTATCCAAGTTGCAAGTCCACTCTTGACTCGCAACCGGGGTGCGACACGTTTTTGTCCCAGTTGCAGGTCCACCATCGACTCGCAACTGGGGCCAGACCATTTTTTGTCCCAGTTGCAATCCCATCCTCGACCCGCAACTGGGCCCCGACATTTTTATGCCAGTTGCAAGTCCACCCTCTACCCACAATTGAGACCTGATCTTTTTAATCCCAATTGCAAGTCCTTCCTCGACTTGCAACTTCACTCTAACAAATTTTATGAATATTTATCAATTTCATGAATGTGTAAAAATGAGACACACCCTTTTGAGTCATATCTTTTTGTATATAATAAAGCTAGTTTGTTCAGCAATTAAAAAAATGTCCACGCTTTAAAAAAATATTCAAGAATTTTTAAAAATATCCGCGTTGAAAATATCATTATGTCCACCAATTCAAAAAAAAATCCGCTTTAGTTTTGTTTCAGAATTTCAACAAATGTTCTTATTTTCAAGTTTTCTTTACAAATTCAAAAAATGTTCTGGAATGTTAAATTTATTCACTGTTTTAAAAATGTCCAGAAAATTTAAATACTTATGTTACTAGGCCTGATGTTTTTTCTGTCTCAATTGCCCGAGTTGCAAGTCCACCTCAACTTGCAACTGGGACCAACCTTTTTTTCATTGTGTAAACATTTTCTTTAAATGTCACAAACATATTTTTTGAAAATCTTAAACAACCTATTAAAGGGAATTAGTGACGGCTTTAAGATTTGTGTTTTTAGCTTTTTTAGGCTGGTCCTGTATGACTTTCTCCATATGCATTTTTTTAGCAAATCTCGATATGCATGTGGCCTGGCCATTTTGCATGGGCGTTTTGCTTGTGGTTTTTGCCCATTTGCTTTCGGCCATTATTTTGTTTTCCTTAGTAAGTTTTCACGTGTGTGTGTGTAAGAAGAGGAGAGACGTGAGCTGTTGTGTAGTAGTTTTTTTAGGACAAAGCTATCGTATCGTAGTGCTACTAGCAGCAGTAGGAGAGTGCTCTTGGCAGGTCAGAGCATTGGAGAATTGGGAGTAAATTGCACAGAAGTACCACAATTGGGGCATTGGAAGCAGATTGGTACCAAGATTGGTAATTTTTACGTGTCAGTACCAAGATTGGGGCTAGTCGTTGCAAAAAAGACTAAAAGCTCGTTTTGTACGTATTGACACTAAGGCTGACCGATTGGGCCCGCCCGTCAGGCGCCACACTGGCCAGTGCGCGCGTCGCCTGCGCTGGCTGCGCGCTGACTCGGACGAGGCCAGCCCGTTGGTGCGACCGAGCCAGACCCCGACCCCGCTCTGCCCTGTTCCTTTTCCTCGCACCCTCGCCGGCGGCTGCCTCCCCGCCCGCCCCGCCGCCGCCGCACCACGCCGCCGTAGCCATGGATCGAACTGCTTAGGCGCTGTCACCTTCCTCGCGCCCTCCTCTCCCCCGCGGTTGCTGTGCCCTAGGCGACGATGGCCTCGGCGACTCCGGCAGGCGGCGATGGCCTGGGCGATGCGAGCGGCGGCGACCTCCCCCGCTTCGATGGCAGTGGCGGCTACTCCAGCTCGGAGTACAGTAGCGCGGAGGAAGATTTTGCGGAGCCGGCGTTGTCGATGGAGCAGAGGCTGCGGCTGGCGCGAATTTGGGTGGACAACCCTAGCACCGCCCATCACTGGACTCATGGCTTCGGTGGTGTTCTGTAAGTGCTCCACTGTTCCATTCTTGCTCCATTCTTGCTCACTGAAATTGGGGATTAGGGTTAGAGTTTACTGCCTGCATGTTTAGCACTCTAATTGCTAGGCCTAACTAGAGCAGAGTAGTATAGTGGATTACATGAGTCCTAACTAGAGCAGAGTAGCATTATGTGTTACCTAACTGGAGCAGAGCAGAGCAGCATCAGTGGATTACATTGTTATTTCTTAGTCCAAATTGTCAGAGCAGCATTAGGTGTTACCTAGCTAGGGTAAATAAAAGCTTTGCTTATATGTTAACTTAAACAAAGCTCTGTTTATATGTTAACTTAAACATAAACAAAGCTCTGTTTATATGTTAACTTGTTTATATGTTAACTGAAACAAATCTTTGTTTATGTGTTAGACAATATGTTAAGTAAAATTGTTTATTAACCAATTTTGTCTGTTATTTCTTTTTGCAGTTTGTATGATGACATTTTGGATGTTAGGTTCTATTTTGATGCTTCAGAAATGTTAGAGCTGAAGCTCTGCAGTTCAGATGTAACATACCTGAATATGATTGCAGTGATGGAAACCCAAGGATTTAGTGAATATGATCTGCTGTTTCACATTGAGAATCCAGATTTAGGGGAGAAAGGATTGGAGATGGTAGAGAGTAATGCTGAGTTGCAACTAGTAAAGAGGCAGGTTGAGGAGTGTAAGGTTTTAAATTTGCTAGTGAGGGCATGTCCACCTCCTTGCAGCAAGTTTGAGAGGCAAGAATTATCCACTGTTGTGTATGAAGAGCCTGTGTTATATGATCTCAGTGAGCCACCCATCTATGCTGTTGATGAAGAAGGAGTTGCCTTTGAAAGTCAGAGTACAGCTGCAGTTTAGCTCATGGTACTGGTGTTTGCACACAAGAGAGCAAGAATGTAAAAGGAAAACTGAAAGCTGTTTTGGAAATAGAAGAAGAAGAGGGATATGATGGCAGTGGTGGTTCTGATTGTGAAGGTGAAGATGACAGTGATGTAAACCCTTTTTATATGGGTGATGCTGATGACATAGAGATGGATGAGGGAAAGAAACAGAGAGAGTATGATGAAGTAGAAGAGGAACAAACAGATGATGAAGAATCTGAGGAGGAAGAAATGGTGCATTACTCGGGTGACACAGAGGTTGAGGAACCTTTTGAAATGGATGAAGATGACAAGGTTGTTTCACAGGATGAAGAAACTATAATTGTACATGAAGAGAAGAAGAAGAAGAAACAGAAGCTTCCAGTTAGGAAAGGGCCTACAACAAGGACACATTCAAGTGTAGTTCAAGAGGAGGAACCTGATTTCAAACCTTCATCTGATGAAGAAGAGAAAGGATTGTTGAAGGAGGCTGATGATGATGGTTATGAGCCATTGTCATTTGTGCTGCCAAAGAAAAGGAAGAGCAGGGCAAAGCAGAGGCCTCCTAGAAAATGGTACAATGAGAAAATGGAGGCACCACATGAGCAATTATGTCTAAAGATGTGTTTCAAGGATCAACATCAATTCAGAGAGGCTTTGTTGAACTTACACATCACTCAAGGCAGAAACTTCAAATATCATAGGAACTCAGATCAAAGAATAATTGTAGAATGCAACCAAAAACATTGCAACTTCTTTATGGTGGCAGAAGTTATAAAAGGTGAAACTACTTTTGTAATTAAGAAGATGAGAATTAAGCACACTTGCCCTATTAGTACAGAGACAACAAGGGTAAGTGCCAAGTGGCTTGCACAGAAGTATGAGTCACTGTTCCGATCTGATCTAACAACTGGCATTCAGACTTTGATTGATGCCTGCATGGAGAAGTATGGTGTGGATGTGCCCAAGTCAATGGCATATAGGGCAAAGAACCTAGCTATTGATGTTGTGCTAGGAGACCACAAGAAGCAATACCCTAGGTTGAAAGACTATGCTCAGACAGTGATGGATACAAACCCTGGGAGTAGAGTAGTAGTCACTACTGTAACTCCAACACCCACTGAAAAAATCCCCCATCCAGGTCCAAGATTCCATGCTATGTTCTATTGCATCAATGGAGCAAGGGAGGGGTTTCTCAAGGGGTGCAGACCATTCATTGGTTAGTTTGTTCACCTTGTGCATTAGTTACATATTGTTTCATCTTGAAATGCATTTGAATGTTTTTAATACTGAATTTGCTTGCTCATTCAGGTGTTGATGGGTGCTTCATTAAGTTAACTACTGGTGCTCAACTACTTGCTGCCACTGGTAGAGATGGCAACAACAATATATACCCACTAGCATTAGGTATTGTTGGGCAAGAGGACACACCTAACTGGTGTTGGTTTCTACACCAACTTAAAATCTGCCTAGGAGGAGAAGTGGGAAGGTTTGGTCCATATATAATAATGTCAGATAGACAAAAGGTATGTGCTTGCATCTTATGTCATTATTCCTATATGGTTGTTTTGTGCTAGATAGTAGCTTAGCTAGTTTAATTGTGTGTCCCAGGACCTACTAAATGCAGTGAATGCTGTCTTTCCTAAGTGCAACCAAAGGTTCTGCCTTAGGCATATCTATGCAAACTTCCAAAATGCTGGGTTTAGGGGGGAAGATCTGAAAAAGTGTATGGATAATGCTGCCTATGCATATAGTGAACACAAATTTAACATTGCAATGAATGACCTTAGAGCTGAGTGTGAGCAAGCTTGGGAGTGGCTTTGTCAAATACCCAAGAAAACATGGGCAAGGCATGCATTTGACACAAACTGCAAGACTGACCTTGTAGTTAACAATTTATCTGAGGTGTTCAACAAGTATGTCCTAGATGTTAGGAAGAAACCAATTAGGACAATGTGTGATGGAATAAAGGATAAGCAGATGGTGAGGTGGCATAGGAATAGGGAGAGTGGAAAGAAAGCTAGATGGGACATAACACCCCATTATAGTGAGAAGCTAGAGGTTGAGAAGGAGAGGGCCAAATATTGCAAACCAATTCAAGCTGGTGTGGACTTGTGGCAAGTTACAAGTGGGCAGCAAACCCATGCTGTTAACTTGCAAATGCACACATGTGGGTGCAGAAAATGGGACCTAAGTGGCATCCCATGTAACCATGCCATCTCAGCAATAAACAAGGCCAAAAGAAAACCAGAGGATTATGTCAGCAAGTTCTTCAAGAAAGAAATTTATCTGGCAGCTTATGAACCAATGATCTATCCAGTTCCTGGTGAGCATGACTGGACAAGGACCCCTGGTCCAGACATTGACCCACCTGCATTTAAAGTGAAGAGAGGAAGAAAGAAAGAGAAGAGGATCAAGGGGAAATTTGAAGTTCCAAAGCCTAAGGCGACATCAAGAATGGGGACTATAACATGTGGCAATTGTGGACTGCAAGGACATAGGTACACAAGCTGCAACAAGCAGTTGAAGCCTGAGCTGGCTTTGAGGAAGAACAAACATGTGGTAATCCTCTAATAAGTAGTAACAGGTTTTCCTTCTTGTACATTCTATTTTTTTAAGTACTAACTCATTTTCCTTCTTTGTTTATGCAAGCCTCTTGCAAGGAATTCCAATGCTGGTGCTGCTGCTACTACACCAGCATCAAGAACTTCTCATCCAGCTCCTACAACAACACCAACAGCTGGAACAGGAGCTGGGAGAGGGGCTGCAGCTGCTGGGAGTGGTGCTGCTAGAGGTGCTGGTAGAGGTGCTGGTAGAGGTGCTGCACCAGGTGTTGGGAGAGGTGCTGGGAGAGGGAGAGGTACATTCTCTGCCCCAAGGCAATCTGGTCCCTCCACATCTACTGCTCCCTCCACATCTACTGCTCCCTCCACATCTACTGCTGGGAGAGGTGCTGGTGGTACACATAGTGGATGGAGGAGCTACTTCTATGCAAGTGGTAACTAGATACTTCATGTGTGTGTTCTTGCATCCTATGATACAATGTGGATGTACTTCTATGCTTTGGTTGTGTACTTTAAGAATCAATGCCATATATGGCTTTTGTTCATGTGGATGCATCTGATGAGTGAATGCCTGGATGTTCTTGCATCTTATTGATATGTTGTCTATGCTCAAAATGGTTCTTTTTAAGATTGATATGTTGGTGGCTCGGGGTCGACGGAACCACCTAAAGCATCATTTAGGGTCTAGGGTGGCTCGGGGACGACGGAACCACATAAAGGCATCAACTAGGGTCTAGGGTGGCTCGGGGTCGACGG
>NC_057808.1:475946576-475979422 GCF_018294505.1 Triticum aestivum
CATCCTTTTCTCACAAAAGGATGAATAGCATAACTACTAGGTACATAAACAACCAGAGTTCACAATTAGTACTAGAACCATACATTACACAACCATAATTCTAAGTTACTAGGTCATTGCACAACCATCATTCCCAAAAGGTCTGCAATGCCCACTAATCTCAAGTCATCTTGTTCAGTTCTGCAAGATGGCCTGGATCCCCTTGATCTTCTCCTTCAGCTTCTCCTCTGCCTTGATGAGCTCAGTAATCTTAAACTCTTGCATCTGCTTCTCTTCATTATGGTTTTCCTTGAGCTTCAGCAGATCAGCAACCTGGAGCTTCAACTCTACCTTCTCTTGGGTGAGCTTCTCCTCAAACTTTGTGAACTCTGCATTCTTCAACTCCAAATTCATCCTAGCCTCACTCAACAATTCCTTCTCTTTCATATTCTTCAACTTCAAGTTTTGGATGACAGTTGCTTGAGCACTTGTCAGGTTGCACAGGAGTTCATACTTATGTTGAAGCTTCTGTGCAGCTGCATCTTTCTTTGCCATTTCTGCATTCATACCAGCCACCAATTCAGCTCTGCATTGGTGCTGATATGTGACAGCAGACTGCAGATAACTGAAATCCACAACCCTATCCTGCTGAAAGTCCACAAGTTGATGCACATCTTTCACTAACTTGTCATAGTCTGCATCCAGCTTGTTCTTTTCTTCTGTCAACTGATGAATAGTTAGAGCACTTTGAAGATTATCATTCACCCTAGCAGACTTGCTCTCTTCAACCATTGACCAAAGCTTCAGCAATGCATTCTCCATTGTTGGGGGCCACTGCTCATCAACCCACTGAACAAACCCACAATTCTGACCTTCCTGGAAAAATTAGAAGAGCAAAATTTAGTACAATACAACTACTAAGAGTACTAAGCAACAGTTAGTTCATGGCAGTACCTAATGTTGGCACTGACATTAACTGGATTTGCACAGCCATTTGCTAAGCAACAGGACCACATTGTAAAATAAATTAATGTAATCCTACAATGGATGATCAACTCATATATTTACCAGGCACCAGAGTAACACTCCATTCAACTTAGAAGTTGCTAAGCAGCCATGTGCTAAGCAACAGCAGTTGCTAAGAATTGACCATTAATATAATGGAATCCTAACAGTAATAAGCAACACAATGTGAACTACTTTGCCCACCTAAATACACTACACTAGCCTGCAGCAACAAACTAGCTAATGAGACTACCTACTGTCAGCAGTAAGCAATAGTTACTAACTGGCTCCACTGAACTTAATATTGAGCAACACTGCATTTGGAAAAAAGTGTAAATAAATAGCATGTGCATACAACAGGAGCATATATTTTAGCAGAAATGCATTCCACTGAACTTAATAATGATCATTCCTAACAAATTTAGCATGCACATAACTGAATCACAGGTGGCAAACAAGACTCTGCCACTTTCAATGAACACATCCAGTGCTTAATCACCAAGGCAAGAAAATTACCGGCTCTGCACATGCTAAGAACCTTCTCCCAGTCATTGTTCCTTCAAACGCAACAAGCCTCTCTGATGGCTTCCCATGCTTCTCGCACAACACTATCAGATCTAGCTCAAGACCCTTGTAATCCAGGTCCTCAAGAGAGAAAGGCACCTGCCCAAGCAAAATCCAAGTTACCATCATGTGCAGAGGACGAGGACAAATCAAATCAAACGAAATCCTAACAACAAAGACCACCTACACACAAAAATCCCCAAATTTCCTAAACCTAACCCTAACCCTAGCTCCAATGGAGTAACTTACCTAGTTCAGCCCATCGGTGGAGGTTTCGGAGTGCATGTACGGGAGGCTTGAGTTGTCGTCGCTGCTCTCGTCCTCCAGAACCATGGCTGCGGCGGCGTGCTGTGGCGGCCAGCGGTGGCGGGCGCAGGCGACGGCGAGGCAGAGAGCAGGAAGAAAGAAAGAAGAAGGCGAGCGGGGTCGGGGTCGGGGTCTGGCTCGGTCGCACATAAACGGTGCGAGCCTGCCTCGTCCGAGTCAGCGCGCAGCCAGCGCAGGCGACGCGCGCACTGGCCAGCGTGGCGCCTGACGGGCGGGCCCAATCGGTCAGCTTTAGTGTCAATACGTACAAAACGAGCTTTTAGTCTTTTTTGCAACGGCTAGCCCCAGTCTTGGTACTGACACGTAAAAATTACCAATCTTGGTACCAATCTGCTTCCAATGCCCCAATTGTGGTACTTCTGTGCAATTTACTCGAGAATTGGAGATACGTGGTAATTTACGAACCACCTTTTATAGTGTTGTTCAGTATTGCCCAAAAGCCTGCAACAAAGCAACCCATGACGAGGAGAAAGACGCTTGCCCACTCATATGTGCGTTGAACGGACCGAGCCTGCAGTGCACCAGCGCGAAACTAGCATTCACAAGCCACAAAGCATCTAATCTCTCGTCCGTGGTTTCAGGATGAGGTAGATGCTTTGTGATTTATAAATGACGAGGAGGACGCAACGGCAACGGCGAGCGTATTAAATTCCGCGCCGTGATGGGAGACGAGACGGGAGTACGGGTTTTCCGTGGTACCATCACCCCCTGTGCTGTGTTGTGCTGCTCTTGCCGCCGCCCCACCACGACATGCCCCCGTCCCGAGCAGTAAAGTAGTGGTACGTCGGTCTGCTCGCCGCACCACTCACAACAAACACGCACCTCGAAGCAGCAGCAGGGGCGTTGGGAGGAGCTGCTCAGTAGTAGTACCACTCCAACGGCTAGTCCGGCTCACAAGACGGCACCGGCCGTTCAAGTCTCGGGGAAGAGAAGCACAAGCATTCCATTCCATCCTGGGCCACGCAAGCTGCGGCTCTCGACCGCAACCCAACCGCAAGCATTCATGTCTCACGCCATTCTCGACTCGCGGCCGTCTACGCTGACCGCCACGAATGCACGTTACGCTGACCGTCGATCGGGGCAGGGCTCACGCGTTTGGGACAAGGAAAAAAAGATCTCCACCGGCAAATATCTATGGATCCATCCAATCCACCGTCCCGTCGAGCCCTCCTGCGACGGACGGGCACGCATGGAAATCAACGAGGTGCGGAAAGGCGCTCACATGCAGCGGCGCCGTAGCACCACCAATCCTTCCGTCTGCACGCTGCAGGTGCAGCAGGTGGTGCCGTGCGTGTGCTAAATGCTCTCTCTCTCTCTCTGACGGTACACGCCCACCCAAGACAAGGCAACGGATTTCCCATCAATCACTGTGTATACTCATAATTTAATCAATGCACGCGACGATGATAGAGTCCGCGGGAATGCATGACGGCGAGATCTCAGTTTGGTTCCAGCGTCGTGGCCAGACAGAGTTGCTAGTAGTATTCGGATTCCCTCCCAGCTGCTGCAGCTACTCTGACCGCAGAAAAATAATACAATGCCCGACCACGGTCAGCAACATGGGCTGGACACTGGAGCATTATTCTATTCAAATTCCTCGGCGTCGGGGAGAAAAACACAGGCATACGAATTTGGCATCCAGTGATAAAACAAATGATTCATGCCTCAATGGCACATGCTAGGCATAGATACTTGGAGTATAATAAAATGATGAACAGATTGCGGATACCATTTGATTTGCTGGCCCATTATCCATCGATCCGTCTCTGATTAGGACTACACCCAACTTGATCAATCACTCGCTTTCTCGCCGTTCAATCAAATCTATGCCCACTTGACACATTGTCACAACTACTAACACGGCTGCACCGGCAAGCGGCAGCAAGAAAATGAGACCGCAAATCAAATCAGTAAATCACCACGCCAAATCGACACACACGCACGCACGCATCCATCCGTCTTGCTCCCTTCCGATCGAGAACGGCGGCGCCATTGCTGCCCCGCCGCGTTCTGCGCCTCGACGGCATTGCCAATTAGCAGCAGCTACCGCCCGGGCGGCGGTCGCTCGCTCAGGCCCACGTCGCCAGGATCGCGCTGGCCACCACGTGGTGGTCGCTGGACCAGACCAGCCGGCCGAACCCGTTGGTGCCCGACGGCTTCCCGCCCGCCGCGAAGCTCACGGTGTAGCTCCTCTTCTCGCCCACCTTGCTGAAGCTCAGCGTCGACGGCTCCACCGACACCTTGATCGCCGTGCCGCCCGCCGCGGCCGCCGCCGTCACCTTGTACGTGCCGGGCTTCCCGACGTTGGTCAGCGTGCGGGTGTGCTTCTCCGTGCCGCCCGCCGCGGGGAACGTGGCCGAGAACGACGGGTAGTTGAGCGCCGCCACGGAGTACGTGCGGTTGGGGCTGCAGTGGTCCGACGAGTGCTTGGTGAGCGCCGCGATCTGCGCCGGCTCGTACTCGATGGCGCAGAGGAAGTCCAGGTAGTCGGCGGCGGTGAGGTCGTACACCAGCCCCGGGTCCACCGCCTTGCTGGGGTCGACGTGCCCGGCCCCCATGTCCAGCGGCGTGGCCGCGCGCTCGGTGGCCACGTCGAGCAGGCCGTCGCCGTTGGGGTACGCGGCGTATGCGGTGGTCATCAGCGCCGACCGGATGGCCGCCGGGCTCCAGTCCTGGTGCGCCGCGCGGAGCAGCGCCGCCAGCCCGCTCACGTGCGGGCACGACATGGACGTGCCGGAGATTATGTTGAAGCTGGTGCGCCGGTCGTCGCCGGCGATCCCCGATGGGCCGACGGATCCGGACCACGCCGCGAGGATGTTCACCCCCGGGGCGATCAGGTCCGGCTTCAGGATGCCGGGCGTCACGGTGTTCGGCCCCCTCGACGAGAAGGCGGCCACGACGGGCGACGGCTGGATCCCAACCTTCGTGCCGGCGAACACTATGTTGGCCGTCGGCTTCGGATCCGACGACGCGTAGGTTCTCATGGCGTTGCCGGCCTTCTCTCCGACGCCGGCGCCCGGGAGAATGTGCGCGTCGGCGACCAGCTCCTCGCCGTTGGCGGCGGTGTTGGCGAGCACCATGCCGGCACCACCGGCGTCTCTGACGACGAATCCCTTCTGGACCCTGGCGTTGGTGCCGCGGTCGCAGAGGACGATCTTGCCGGCGACCTTGGCAGGGATGAGGGTGCCTGTCATGCAGAGCGCGCCCATGCTGCTGTTCGACGCGTTCCCTGCGTAGATGAACGGCACCGGCGTGGTGGGCAATTGCTTGCCGTTGTAGAGGGAGACGCCGTTGTACTTGTTACCGTCCCCGAGGGTGACGTAGGCGGGGAAGTCGCGGTCGAGTGTCCCCGCGCCCACGGTGGTGATCCATGGCGCGCCGTTCGTCAGCGACGCCGCGCCGGGCCCGGCATTTCCCGCCGAGCAGGACACAAATATTCCCCTTTCCATGGCGCTGTACGCGCCCACGGCGATGCTGTCGCGGTAGTAGTCAGACGTGCCACCGCCGAGGGACAGGGAGAGCACGTCCACGCCGTCGGCGACGGCGACCTCCATGCCCTTGAGGATGTCGGAGCTGAAGCAGCCGCCGACCCAGCACACCTTGTACGTGGCCACGCGCGCGCGCGGCGCCATGCCCTTGGCCGTGCCCGACGCGTAGCCCAGCAGGTCGGCGCCGCGCACGGCGGAGCCCGCCGCCGTGCTGGAGGTGTGCGTGCCGTGGCCGTCGTTGTCCCTGGGCGAGCGCGACTCCTTCGTCGTGTCCACGGGGCCCTTGGACGCCTCGTAGCCCGCCAGGAAGTACCTGGCGCCGATGAGCTTCCGGTTGCACGCGGAGGAGTTGAAATCGCTCCCGCCCTCGCACTTGCCCTTCCAGCCCGCCGGCACGGGGCCGAAGCCCGCGTCGTCGTAGCTGGGCCGCTCCGGCCACACGCCGGTGTCGAGCACGCCGACGATGACGTCGCTCGCGGTGTTGGACTCGGGGAAGAGCGCCTCCGCCCGGTCCAGCCCGAGGAACTCCGGTGTCCGGGTGGTGTGCAGCTCGTACCGCGTCTCCGGGTTGACGAGCAGCACGCCGGGCTGCGCCTCCAGCGCCCGGGCCTCCGCGCGGGTGAGCCGCGCCGAGTAGCCGTGGAGCAGGGTGTCGTAGGTGTAGATCACCTCGGCGGCGCCGCCGGACACGGACTGCAGCGACGAGGCGTACCAGTCGCCGTGCGCCGCGAACTCGCTGGGCATGGCGGCGTGCGAGCAGTGGACGATGTACGTCCTCCGGCCATCGTGCACGACCTCCGCCGCCGCCGCCGCCGCCACGATGGCCGCGACCACGGCCACGGCGAAGAGCGCAGATCTCCTGCCATGGCACCGCATCGTGAGAAGCTCTGCAACTGGGGGTGTCACCTTGTGAATGGGAGTGCGGGGTAGATCGTGCCGGCGTTTTTATAGAATCAGCAGGGGAGCGAAATGATTGCAACGGGACAAGGATTCAGATGAATGGATGGCGAGGCGAGTGAGTGAGTGAGACGGAGCAGGGGAGGGGGGTGAGGGAGAGGGACGAGTGAGACGAAGGACGCTCACATGGCCTGGCCTCTTTTATCTTTGGATTTCGGCATCACCACCTCCACATGACCGTTCCAGGGAAAAGATGCCTGCTTTGCAGACTGTGAAAGTGCTTACCGGTCAAGAACAGTCGCACCCTACTGATTTTTTTAGTGCCTCTCCCACCGGACAAGTGCCTCTCGCAGGTAAATTTTGATGTGATTAAATACGATCTTCTAGTGCTTAAACAAAATGGAGCTTTAACCCCACACAAAAATCAAGCTTTAACAGGGAACTGGATGTTGGCGTGCATGTGTGGGAGTAGGATTATGTTCCTCGCAATGATGCCGACGGTGCCCTCCGGGTCCATCATCGGTGGATGGATCGCGTATGTAGTCGGTGCCGGTGCGTGCATGGCCAGGCCAGCTCGGCTCGGGTGATGGCAAATTAGCAATGATAACAGTGATACAGCGGTACTCTCTTCGTTTCAAAATAGATGACTCAATTTTATATTAACTTTAGTATAAAGTTGGGTCATCTATTATGGAACGGAGGGAGTAGATTGCTGCTAAAATACAAGGATTCCTTTTGTCTCAACTGAGCCCATGTTGGATTGTTGCCAGGCTGAGACACGGTCGACCAGTCTGATACGGCCATCGAGGCCACCTTGTCCGTATCGACCGCCCCAACAAATCGGCTCGTGGCGAAATGGCTCTTGTGCTTTGCTTCGCCGCGTTAATGAAGGGAGGATTCACACGGAATCGTATGCGACGTGTGTGCCCCAGCCTGCTGCTGCTGCCGCTGGCCCTCCGTCGTCGTCTCGAGATGCGGTGTGGACGGTAGAGACCACGGCGGCTGCGGTGGGCCGGGTTCCACTTGGGCCTATGTGAGTGGCCCCCGACGCAGCAGGCACCGCGTCGGGCGTTCGAGCTTGCCGACCGTTGTGGCCGCTGGATTTCTTGAAACGGGCAACATCACCATGCTAAAAATATAGGAAGACGATCTCAAATGCTCCGTTCGCCGTCTCTTTTCTCGACGATGAGGTTTGCAAGGTCTGTCACCATGTATATCTATGTATGTGGAGATTGAAAGCTGCCGGTACCAGACAGAAAGTCGGGCCGTTCCGGGAAGTGGAAAGCTCCATGCCTTGCCCACGTAAACCCCCGCCGCTCTTTGTAGGCGTGTTGATGAATGAGCACGGCGGGCATCCCGGCGCCACGCTTCCTTCCAAACCTCCAAAGTGGCCCTATGTCTGCGCCAAATCGCCTCCGCTGCTGCGGACGAACCGCCGTCTGCTCACTTTCAACCCGCCCGCGCACGCGTTCACGCCATCTCAGGACTGCTGCACCTCCGAGCGCCCCCGTTTCTGCCGGAGGAAACGGCCCCGCTGTGGCGCGCCGTTTCCATTTCGGCCGGCTGCGGTTAATGATAATGGCTCGACGCGGACGGCCGTGGATGCATGCAGGCATGCAGGCGTAAAGTCGCCAGCTCCCGTGCGAACACGGCGCCGGGGGCGGGTGCGGGGCCTGGGCCGGAGGACGGGGGCCTACCGCCAACGGACACGGTCGTCGGACGAGTCGGATCCATCACCAGAGTGGACGCCACTATGGAGTGGAGCTCGTGAGCTGGGTGCGCGCTGAGCGTGCCGCACGGCGCTGCGGTGCGCTGCGTGCGTGGACACTGGACAGTGCAGGGCATGGGCCGCGACAGGCACGAGTCACGCGGCACGGCAGTGGCTCGCCGTTCGATGGAGCGGCCGTGGCAGGGCAGTGGCGTCCTGCTCCGGTGGCCAACCCCGTGCCCTTTTCCTGCTGTTCCGGTCGTTTTTTTCTCTGGCCCGGCCTGTGCGTGGTCGTGGGCGTGGCGGTGCGCCAGTGCGGGGCTGGGAAAAAGTCCATTTTTAAACCTTGAATTCGTAGACGTTCGGCGAATCAAACCCTGAAGTCGAAATCCCTGTCGTTCGGACCCCAAAGTAACTAATCCCGGTCCAAATCAAACCTTAGTGTCGTTTCCCATACGGGTATTGCCGACGTGGCAATGGGGTGGCTGGGATGGGTCGTTCGGCGTGCGCGTGAGGCGATATTAGTGGGCCGGCCCAGTTCGGCCCGTCACTTTGCTTCGTTCTCTCCGCGTCCCCCTGCATTCTTCCTTCTCTGGCGATGGCAATGGCGACCGACGGTTGACCGCCACCTCTGCGACGATCGTGACGGCGCGATGGCGCGTCGAAGAAGAAGGTAATGTCCTGGATGCCCTTCTCCCTTGTTATTCATAGGTTGGAGTAGTTGCGGCATTAGGGTTAGGGTTTCGGCGGCAAATTTGGGGACGATTTGGGTGACGCAAAAAGATTGATTTTTTTGTGCAGGGAATAGGTTGTTATGCTTTATTTTGATCGCGGTGTATGTTTTTTCAGTGAAATCATGGACCCAACTGAGATTTTGAACGTTCGGTTTCATATTGGAGGGAAGTTCATCCGCATTGGTCCAAATTTAGACTATGTTGGGGGAGATCAAGCAATGTCAGAGATTGAGAGGGATAAATTGTCTCTGCAGGAAGTGAAAGGCTATTTAAAAGATCATACTCAGTTGATGGAATCGATGAAGTTCTATTTTCTGCTTCCTGGAAAAGAGCTTATCAATGGCTTGGTGTTCCTTAATGATGACAGTTGGTGTGTGAAGATGGCTGAGTACATTTGTGTTGGAGGAGTTGCTGATGTGTATGTGGAGTATCATGGAGAGGAAGATAGCAATGACAGCAGCAGTGGGAGTGATTTTGAGGATGAAATCATGGAACAGAGTGATGATGATGAACTAGATGCAGTTATAACTGCTGAAGAACCAGATGCAGTTATAACTGCTGATGAACCAGATGCATTAACTGGTGTTGAACATGCAGAGTCTGACACTGATGTGCTCATACCCGATGAAACTGGTGTGATCACTCAAAGAATTTGCAGCCCCTTGAAGCAGAGAAGAAGCAATGCCAGAGAAGTAGATGTGGATGAAATGGCAGGCATGGAAGGAGTTTTTTCTCAGGTTTTGGATCCAAGTCAACCTGCATCAGCCTGTGCTTCTGAACCTCAGGCTTCAGGGCATGTCAATAACCAAATGGTGATAGCTGCAAATGTTGACAGTGGCAATCAAAATTCAGACTCAGACAGTGACACTGAATACATTGGACATACTGATTGACTACCAACTTGAGCTGCTAAGGAGCAACCCTGGAAGCACAGTTGCTGTTTGCATGGATCCAACCAACATGGAGGAAAGTGTATTCCAGAGCTTCTATGTGTGCTTTAATGCAATGAAGCAAGGATTCAAGGCTGGTTGCAGAAAAGTAATAGGCCTTGATGGTTGTTTCTTTAAAGGTGCAGTGAAGGGTGAGCTATTGTGTGCCATAGGTAGAGATGCAAATAATCAGATGTATCCACTAGCCTGGGCTGTAGTTGAGAATGAAACTAATATCACATGGAAGTGGTTTGTTGGGCTGCTCATTAAGGACTTGGAAATAAACAATAATGGAGCTGGCTGGGTTATTATTTCTGATCAGCAGAAGGGCTTGATAAATGCAGTTAATGATTACCTTCCTGCTGCAGAGCATAGGATGTGTGCTAGGCACATTTATGCTAATTGGAGGAAGAAACATAGAGATCATGAGTGGCAAAAGAAATTTTGGGCAGTTGCTAAGGCTTCCAACAAGCAATATTTCAACTATTATAAGGCCAAGCTTGCACAAGTTACTCCTGAAGGGGCTAAAGACATCATGAGGACTGAGCCAGTGCACTGGGCAAGGGCTTTTTTCCCAGTTGGTTCAAATTGTGAGTCAGTTGACAACAACCTTTGTGAGTCATTCAACCATGCTATAGTTGATGCTAGGTTTTATCCTATTATTTCTATGAATGAAAAAATTAGGAAGAAAGTACTTGTGAGAATTCAGGAACAAAGAGAGAAAGGTGCCAACTTTAGAGGAAAAATATGCCCTCCTGTTTTCAAAAAGCTCAAGAAAAGTATTGCTAGAACACAATATCTTGAAGTGCTCTGGAATGGAGAAAATGGATTTGAAGTGAAGCAAGTGAATGGAAGAGGAAGGCACTACACTGTTGACCTGGAAAAATTGACATGCTCTTGTGGGTACTTCCAGCTGGCAGGGCTTCCTTGCCACCATGCAATTAGTGCCATCTATAAGTGCAACAAAAATATTGAAGATTTTATTGCTCCTTGCTACTTTGTTGAAGTGTTCAACAAAATCTATGAGCATTGCTTGCAGCCAGTGGAGGGTGAAGAGATGTGGCCAGTGTCACCCAATCCTAGGCCAGTGCCTCCTGAATATGTTAGGTTGCCAGGAAAAGAGAAGAAAAAGGAAGGCCTAAAAACAATGATAGGAGAAGAGAAGAAACTGAGCAACCTAAGGGGAAGAAAATGAGCAAGCATGGCACAATTATCAAATGCTCATTGTGTGGTAACCCTGGACACAACAAATCAGGATGTAAACAGAATCCAGAGAGAGGCAAGAAAAAGAATGCACATCTTGCTAGAACTAGCAAGAAAAAGAACCCAACTGAGGTATTTGTTGTTGTCATGTACTTATTGCCCATTGCATGTTTATCCTGCTTATTAGTCTTTTGTTGGAACTTATTGCATATTTATCCTGAATTTGCAGCAATCCAAAGGAAGTGCATCTGCCTCTGCCTCTGCATCTGCTCCACCAACAACAACAAGTTCAGTACCAACAGGTCCTTCTGTTGGGACCAACAGGTTTAAGCCTCCAAGAAAGAGAACTGCAACTGCTGAAGCTGGATCATCTGCTGCCCCTACAACATCTACTTCCACAAGGACAGGATCTGGAGCTAAGAGGGGAAGAAGGCCTGCATCATCAGTGCCAGGCTTCAGATATTTCACTTGCAGTGGAAACTACTAGTTATAGTTGAAGAAGGGCTGCATCTAGTTCTTTTGTTCAAGTTGCAATGTTCCAAAACATTTCTGATGTAATGTTGCAAACTTATCTTTTTTTCATGGCTCAAACTAGGGGTCATGTATGTGTGGGAGTATGACTTGTTCCAAACTTGGTCTGGATGATCTTTCTATTATCAGTTGCATTTACTTGTTATTTAATTGATAGCAGTATTTCTAAATGCCATCCTGACAGTGCTATCTAGTGCTTTGTCTTCCAATCTGGATCATATATGCATTGGAATTATCTTATAACTTGCATCATCTATGCATTATCTTGCAAACTGCATCATCTTCCACTTTACTACCAGCAAAGATTGCAAACATATATGCATTTCAGAGGTACAAAATGATGGCATAACACAACTTGCACTTCCACTTTCATTGATTCCAAACAGTGGCAAATGCATACAACTTCCAATTTAAACAAAGCATACAACTTGCATCTTCAGTGCCCAAAAGACCAGTTCATTCTAAACCCTAAAGCATTACTACGTTGCATGCAAATAACACTTGCAAATCTTATTGCAGTAGCATCTTCCCTGCAACTAAACCAACCACAAAGACAACAAACAGCATGACAACATTCTGATATTTCCCCTTCAGTGCATGTATCTCTGCATTTTTCTGCTTCAACTGATCTTGCAGAGACATAGCAATTCCCATTCCTCCTGTTTCAGCTTCAGGCAGAGCCACAACTGCAGTGGGATCTTCAATCATAGCAGCACTTCCTTGACCTCTCAGCCTACGCACTTCATCTCGCAAATCACCAATCAAATCACTCCAAAACTTGGGAAGAGGATCATCATGCCATTCCACGAATCCACAACCACCATGCTGTTCAATTGTACCAACAGAAATCAATGCGAGGGGAGAAAAACAAATGAACAGAAAATAAACACCAACTTGAAGCTCACCATGGCATCAACGCAGGCGTAGTACCTCCTGCCTGGGTTCTGACGGCTCCACGAGATCCACCTTGGCGCCTTCCGACGGGGGTTGCACCAGCAGAGCTTCTCTGGCTCGTACGCCATCGGGTTCTCGCGGTACGGCACCGACGACCTCGGTTCCTCCCCTCTCCTTCCTGCGGCTCGACGGAAGTCGGGAGCACTCGAACCACCCGAAGACCAGGGCATTGCCCTCGACGCAGCCGCCGCCGCTGCCCCCTGCGCAATCGCCTCCTCCGCCGCACCCCTTAAAGAATCGCCGCCGCCGCTGCCCAACCCTAGTTTCTCCCCCCAAATCCCCAATCCATTTGCTGTTCACCCCTCGCGCGTTGCAGTTATAACCTGGCCCACCTAACTAGCAATCCTGGCCACGTCAGCGTTTTTTGGGCTAAAACGACACTAAGGTTTGATTTGGACCGGGATTAATTAGTTTAGGGTCAGAACGACAGGGATTTCGACTTCAGGGTTTGATTCGCCGGACGTCTACGAATTCAATGTTTAAAATGGACTTTTTCCTGCGGGCCTGTGGCCTCTGGGCGCGCACGTGCTCGCGGCGACGTCTGTGTGGATGGGAGTGCGAGCGTATGGCCTTTTTGGTCCGTGCTGGAAATTTGGATAAGCCGATGAGGACGGACGGAGCCGAGTGCGCGTAATCCAGTCTGACGCGGATCCAGGATTCCCGAGATGCATGTGCTGATTACGGACGGGGTCTGCACTAGGCGAACGTGTCGAACTGGCCTTCGTCCGAGTAATAAAGAACGCCGTGCTCCTGCATGACAGGTTCCATCGGCAGGGGTGCAATGCTGCCTCGCTGGCTCTGGCTTCGCCGATGGCTGCGAGTCTCCGTGTTCGTGTAGGTTCGCTAGAGAGTTGGAAATTTGACGGCGGGACAAACACTTCTCTAAAAAATTAAAATTTGAACACCATGTTTTCCTAAATGATATACTCCCTTCGTTCCTAAATATAAGTCTTTGTAGAGATTTCACTATGAACCACATACAGATGTATATAGATGCATTTTAAGTGTAGATTCATTAATTTTGCTCCGTATGTAGCCCACCTAGTAAAATCTCTACAAAGACTTATATTTAGGAATGGAGGGAGTAGTATGTGCGCGTGTGGCATTAGGGACGCGTTTGGTTACCTCCATTGTTTTTTGCCCTTTTGCATGTTTGTTTTAGTCGGGCCTGATTGAACTAATGCAGGCAAAAAAATCATCATTTGCACTTAGTTTGGTTGTCTGCATATAGGATGCCTGCATTCGGGGATTTTTTTCCTAAATCCTAAAAAGTGGTCGCGTGCTACCTTGTCTTACAGAGCAATCGGGCTCGCGCGCCGTCCGATCCCCATCTCGCGGTCTCTTTTCTCGACGATGAGGTTTGCAAGGTCTGTCACTATCTGTTGGACGTTGAAGGCATAGATGAACCGTGTGCGCAAGCAGAAGGAAATGCGTACCAAACACCTGAAAAAAAGTTCCAACCAAGGAGAAGTGGGGTCAGGCAGCAAGGTTTACAGCAGTAGTAGCTCAGGAGAGATGCATCCACATCAATTCGAGAGAAGGATTATCAAGCCACCTCCTTGCAAGAGGTCACCATTCATTGACTATAATGAGAAGAAAGTCTACATGTCCAAACCCGAAGCAAATAGATTGTATGCATCGGTTATTTTGCATGGAAGAATTAATGAAGAAGAATCACCAGATGTGGATACCAGGTATGACAGTATATCATTGCATTTCTTTTGTTAGCCTTTGCACAATGCACTTTTCCCCAGGCAAGGTCTGTAATGTTATCCAGGCAATTCAAACTGTGTTTACAAGCAATCCATTTTGTGAGCTACTCAGATAAATATTTTTGGTATTTTTATTTTATAGATTGGAAAGTAAAGATTGCAAAATAAAATAGATCGGAAAGTTATATGATGGAAAATAGACCCGGGGGCCATAGGTTTCACTAGTGGCTTCTCTCAAGATAGCATAAGTATTACGGTGGGTGAATAAATTACTGTCGAGCAATTGATAGAAAAGTGTATAGTTATGAGAATATCTAGGCATGATCATGTATATAGGCATCACGTCCGCAACAAGTAGACCGAAACGATTCTGCATCTACTACTATTACTCCAAACATCAACTGCTATCCAGCATGCGTCTAGAGTATTAAGTTCATAAGAACAGAGTAACGCATTAGGCAAGATGACATGATGTGGAGGGATAAATTCAAGCAATATGATATAAACCCCGTCTTTTTATCCTCGATGGCAACAATACAATACGTATCGGTTCCCCTTCTGTCACTGGGATCGAACACCGCAAGATTGAACCCAAAGCTAAGCACTTCTCCCATTGCAAGAAAGATCAATCTAGTAGGCCAAACCAAACTGATAATTCGAAGAGACTTGCAAAGATAACAAATCATACATAAAATAATTCAGAGGAGATTCAAATATTGTTCATAGATAATCTTGATTATAAACCCACAATTCATCGGATCTCGACAAACACACCACAAAAAGAATTACATCGAATAGATCTCCAAGAAGATTGAGGATAACTTTGTATTGAGATCCAAAGAGAGAGAAGAAGCCATCTAGCTAACAACTATGGACCCGAAGGTCTGAGGTAAACTACTCACACATCATCGGAGAGGCTATGGTGCTGATGTAGAAGCCCTCCGTGATCGATTCCCCCTCCGGCGGAGCGCCGAAAAAGGCCCCAAGATGGGATCTCACTGGTACAGAAGGTTGCGGCGGTGGAAATAGGGTTTCGTGGTGCTCTCGGATGTTTTCGGGGTATAAGAGTATATATAGGCGAAGGAAGTCGGTTAGGGGAGCCACGAGGGGCCCACGAGGGTGGGGGGCGCGCCCAGGGGGGCAGGCGCGCCTCCCTGCCTCGTGGCCGCCTCGCTTCTTTCTTGACGTCCACTCCAAGTCCCCTGGATTGCGTTTGTTCCAAAAATCACTCTCCCGAAGGTTTCATTCCGTTTGATATTCCTTTTTTGCGAAACACTGAAATAGGAAAAAAAAACAGCAATTTGGACTGGGCCTCCGGTTAGTAGGTTAGTCCCAAAAATAATATAAAAGTGTATAATAAAGCCCATTAAACATCCAAAACAGATAATATAATAGCATGGAACAATAAAAAATTATAGATACGTTGGAGACGTATCAAGCATCCCCAAGCTTAATTCCTGCTCGTCCTCGAGTAGGTAAATGATAAAAACAGAATTTTTGATGTGGAATGCTACCTAGCATATTCTTCAATGTAATTTTCTTTATTGTGGCATGAATATTCAGATCCGAAAGATTCAAGGTAAAAGTTTAATATTGACATCAAAATAATAATACTTCAAGCATACTAACTAAGCAATTATGTCTTCTCAAAATAACATGGCCAAAGTAAGTTCATCCCTACCAAATCATATAGTTTGGCTATGTTCCATCTTCGTCACGCAAAATATTCAAATCATGCACAACCCCGATTCCAGCCAAGCAATTGTTTCATACTTAAGAATTTTTAAACTTTTTCAACTTTCATGCAATATATGAGCGTGAGCCATGGACATAGCACTATGGGTGGAATAGAATATGATAATGGGGGTTGTGTGGAGAAGACAAAAAAGGAGAAAGTCTCACATTGACGTGGCTAATCAACGGGCTAAGGAGATGCCCATCAATTGATGTCAACGTAAGGAGTAGGGATTGCCATGCAACGGATGCACTAGAGCTATAAATGTATGAAAGCTCAATAAAAGAAACTAAGTGGGTGTGCATCCAACTTGCTTGCTCACGAAGACCTAGGGCATTTGAGGAAGCCCATTGTTGGAATATACAAGCCAAGTTCTATAATGAAAAATTCCCACTAGTATATGAAAGTGAGAAAACAAGAGACTCTCAATCATAAAGATCATGGTGCTACTTTGAAGCACAAGTGTGGAAAAAGAGATAGTAGCATTGTCCTTTTTATTTCTTTTTTTGTTGGGCCTCCTTTTTTATTTGGCCTTTCTCTTCTTCTTTTTACTTTTCTTTTATTTGGGACAATGCTCTATGAATGATGATCATCACACTTCTATTTATTTACAACTCAATGATTACAACTCGATACTAGAACAAAATATGACTCTATATGAATGCCTCCGGCGGTGCACCGGGATGGGCAATGAATCAAGAGTGACATGTATGATAAGTTATGCATGGTGGCTTTGCCACAAATACGATGTCTACTGCATGATCATTCAAGGCAATATGACAATGATGAAGCGTGTCATAATAAACGGAACGGTGGAAAGTTGCATGGAAATATATCTCGGAATGGCTATGGAAATGCCATAATAAGTAGGTATGGTGACTGTTTTGAGGAAGATATAAGGAGGTTTATGTGTGATAGAGCGTATCATATCACGGGGTTTGGATGCACAGGCGAAGTTTGCACCAACTCTCAAGGTGAGAAAGGGCAATGCACGGTACCGAAGAGGCTAGCAATGATGGAAGGGTGAGAGTGCGTATAATCCCTGGACTCAACATTAGTCATAAAGAACTCACATACTTATTGCAAAAATCTACAAGTCATCAAAACCAAGCACTACACGCATGCTCCTAGGGGAAGGGTTGGTAGGAGTTAACCATCGCGCGATCCCGACCTCCACACAAAGGATGACACTCAAAGAACACTTCATGTTTCAAATTTGTTACACAACGGTTACCATACGTGCATGCTATGGGACTTGCAAACTTCAACACAAGTATTTCTCAATTTCACAATTACTCAACTAGCACAACTTTAATATCACTATCTCCATATCTCAAAACAATCATCAACTAGTAAACTTCTCATAGTATTCAATGCACTTTATATGAAAGTTTTTATTAAATCCATCTTGGATGCCTATTATATTAGGACTAATTTTTTTCGCCAAAGCAAATTACCATGCTGTTCTAAAAGACTCTCAAAATAATATAAGTGAAGCATGAGAGATCAATAATTTCTATAAAGTAAAACAACCACCGTGCTCCAAAAAGATATAAGTGAAGCACTAGAGCAAAATTATCTAGCTCAAAAGATATAAGTGAAGTACATAGAGTATTTTAATAAATTCCGATTCATGTGTGTCTCTCCCAAAAGGTGTGTACAGCAAGGATGATTGTGGTAAACTAAAAAGCAAAGACTCAAATCATACAAGACGCTCCAAGCAAAACACATATCATGTGGTGAATAAAAATATAGCCTCAAGTAAAGTTACCGATAGACGAAGACGAAAGAGGGGATGCCTTCTAGGGCATCCCCAAGCTTAGGCTTTTGGTTGTCCTTGAATTTTACCTTGGGGTGCCTTGGGAATCCCCCAAGCTTAGGCTCTTACCACTCCTTATTCCATAATCCATCAAATCTTTACCCAAAACTTGAAAACTTCACAACACAAAACCCAACAGAAAATCTTATGAGCTCCGTTAGTATAAGAAAACAAATCACCACCATAAGGTACTGTAATGAACTCATTCTTTATTTATATTGGTGTTAAACCTACTGTATTCCAACTTCTCTATGGTTCATACCCTCCGATACTAGTCATAGATTCATCAAAATAAGCAAACAACACACGAAAAACAGAATCTGTCAAAAACAGAACAGTCTGTAGTAATCTGTATCAAACGTAAACTTCTGGAACTCCAAAAATTCAACAAAATTAGGACGACCGTAATTTGTATATTAATCTACTTCAAAAAGAATCATGGTAAAAGCTCTTTTCTATGATTTATGAAAATTATTCTCGTGAGCGCAAAGTTTTTGTTTTTTACAGCAAGATCAAACAACTACCATCCAAGAAGATCCTAAAGGCTTTACTTGGCACAAACACAAAACCACATCTAAACAGAGGCTAGATGAATTATTTATTACTAAACAGAACCAAAAAGCAAGAAACAAAAATAAAATTGGGTTGCCTCCCAACAAGCGCTATCGTTTAACGCCCCTAGCTAGGCATTGAGATTTCGATGATGCTCACATGAAAGACAAGAATTGAAGCGCAAAGAGAGCATCATGAAATATGTGACAAACACATCTAAGTCTAACATACTTCCTATGCATAGGCATCTTATAGGCAAACAAATTATCATAACAAGCAAAAACTAGCATATGCAAGGAAGCGGAAAGAAACAATAGCAATCTCAACATAACGAGAGGTAATTTATTATCATGAAAACTTCTACAACCATATTTTCCTCTCTCATAATAATTACATGTGGGATCATAAGCAAATTCAACAAAATAGCTATCACATAAAATATTTTCAACACGATCCACATGCATGCGAAGTTGACACTCTTCCAAAATAGTGGGATTAACATTAACTAAAGTCATGACCTCTCCAAACCCACTTTTATCAATAATACCATAAGATTGAACATTCTATAAATATGTGGGATCTAAAGTTGACACTCTTTCAAACCCACTTTCTATATTATTGCAAACACTATTATCAATCTCATATTCATCATGGGGCTTAAATAAATTTTCAAGATCATAAGAAGAACCACCCTAATCATGATCATTGCAACAAGTAGTAGACATAGCAAAACTAGCATCCCCAAGCTTAGGGTTTTGCATATTATTAGCACAATTGACATCAAGAGAATTTATAGTAAAATCATTGCAATCATGCTCTTGATTTAAGGAACTATCCAGTATAGGTGCAATAGCAATAATCTCATGTTTATCATAAGGAACTATAGCAAATTCATCTCCATAAATATTGGCATCATGGACACAAGAATAGCAAGCATCATGTTCATCAAGGGATATTTCAATCAAATCATCGGAATCATGATTATCTGTAGATTCATGCATATCATCATTTTCTTCCAAAGCAACGGTCATTCTTTCAATAATTTCTTTGACATAGACATTATGAGCATAGTTTCCATAGAAATATTTAAGTATGTCAAAATTTTCAGATTCGTAGAGGGTAATATCATACTCTTCAATCAAAGAAGCAACTTCATAAGCACCCTTAAAAGCAAAAAATTCTTCAATTTGTTCGATATCATAGTAACTATAAACACCCTTTGCATAAGAAGATAAGATTTCATTTTCATTAAACTCACATAGGTAGGGAAGGTGTTTTTTAGGGTTCTTAGAGCAACAAGTAAAATCACAAATTTCACAAAGATTCCAAGCATAACACAACAATCTGTTTATTTGATCCCATAAGAGTTTCCCCTTTTCAGACGAACGGTGATGCACAAAATGAGCATGCTCATCTAAAGATTTCCCATCAAGTAGGCTAGTTGGGGTTTCAGCACGAGCACATAAGGATCGAAGATGATCCATGTAGAACACTTTAAGTGGATCCATATCAATAGGTTTTTAGCAGGCAAAGATGAAAGCAAATAGAAGGCACATGGAAACACAAACAAAAAGACATACGGGAAGAAGGCGAAGAAAAGGCGAATAAAACAGCACGGGTGAAGTGGGGGAGAGGAAAACGAGAGGCAAATGGAAAATAATGTAATGCGAGGGATAAGAGTTTGTGATGGGTACTTGGTATGTCTTGACTTGTGCGTAGACTCCCCGGCAACGGTGCCAGAAATCCTTCTTGCTACCTCTTGAGCACTGCGTTGGTTTTCCCTTGAAGAAAAAAGGGTGATGCAGCAAAGTAGCGTAAGTATTTCCCTCAGTTTTTGAGAACCAAGGTATCAATCCAGTAGGAGGCCACACGCAAGTCCCTCGTACCTACACAAACAAATAAGAACCTTGCAACCAACGCGATAAAGGGGTTGTCAATCCCTTCACGTCCACTTGCAAAAGTGAGATCTGATAGAGATAATAAGATAAATATTTTTGGTATTTTTATTTTATAGATTGGAAAGTAAAGATTGCAAAATAAAATAGATCGGAAACTTATATGATGGAAAATAGACCCGGGGGCCATAGGTTTCACTAGTGGCTTCTCTCAAGATAGCATAAGTATTACGGTGGGTGAACAAATTATTGTCGAGCAATTGATAGAAAAGTGCATAGTTATGAGAATATCTAGGCATGATCATGTATATAGGCATCACATCCGCGACAAGTAGACCGAAACGATTCTGCATCTACTACTATTACTCCACACATCGACTGCTATCCAGCATGCATCTAGAGCATTAAGTTCATAAGAACAGAGTAACGCATTAGGCAAGATGACATGATGTAGAGGGATAAATTCAAGCAATATGATATAAACCCCATCTTTTTATCCTCGATGGCAACAACACAATACGTATCGGTTCCCCTTCTGTCACTGGGATCGAACACCGCAAGATTGAACCCAAAGCTAAGCACTTCTCCCATTGCAAGAAAGATCAATCTAGTAGGCCAAACCAAACTGATAATTCGAAGAGACTTGCAAAGATAACAAATCATACATAAAATAATTCAGAGGAGATTCAAATATTGTTCATAGATAATCTTGATCATAAACCCACAATTCATCGGATCTCGACAAACACACCGCAAAAAGAATTACATCGAATAGCTCCAAGAAGATCGAGGAGAACTTCGTATTGAGATCCAAAGAGAGAGAAGAAGCCATCTAGCTAATAACTATGGACCAGAAGGTCTGAGGTAAACTACTCACACATCATCGGAGAGGCTATGGTGTTGATGTAGAAGCCCTCCGTGATCGATTCCCCCTCCGGCGGAGCGCCGGAAAAGGCCCCAAGATGGGATCTCACAGGTACAGAAGGTTGCGGCAGTGGAAATTGGGTTTCGTGGTGCTCTCGGATGTTTTCGGGGTATAAGAGTATATATAGGCGAAGGAAGTCGGTCAGGGGATCCACGAGGGGCCCACGAGAGTGGGTGGCACACCCAGGGGGGCCAGGCGCGCCTCCCTGCCTCGTGGCCGCCTCGCTTCTTTCTTGACGTCCACTCCAAGTCCCCTGGATTGCGTTTGTTCCAAAAATCACTCTCCCGAAGGTTTCATTCCGTTTGGATTCCGTTTGATATTCCTTTTCTGCGAAACACTGAAATAGGCAAAAAAAACAGCAATTTGGACTGGGCCTTCGGTTAGTAGGTTAGTCCCAAAAATAATATAGAAGTGTATTATAAAGCCCATTAAACATCCAAAACAGATAATGTAATAGCATGGAACAATCAAAAATTATAGATACGTTGGAGACGTATCATGTGTGCGATGCCATAATCGCAAACGGTGGTGTATGAAAACCGTCAGAAATGTATAAAACGTTTGCGATGACAGATGCATCAAACACCGTTCAGGTTTTAGTTGCATGTGCAATGAAGGGCATACAGTTCAGTTCAAATAACTGTTTGCGATGAGGAGGGACAAAAGAAACGGGCAGCCAGATGAAGGCGTGTGTGATATACAGCATACGGTTCACTCGGATGAACTGTTTGTGATTAGGCAACACAAAAGAAACGGGCAGCCAGATGAAGGTGTCTGCGATATATAGCATACGGTTCACTCGGATGAACTGTTTGTGATTAGGCAAGAGAACAGAAATGGTTCAATATAACAAGATGTGTGTGATACGCGGCAAACAGGTGTGTAATCAGAAATGTGTACGAAGACCGATAACAACGCAGACGATTGCTTCTAATAAGACGTATGTGATATGCTCTGTCTACACAACATCTATTGGCCATTGTGGGACGGGCGGTCATCCGGATACGCCATAAGGATGTGAAGAGGCATTCCTATCAGCAAGGACTAGCTGTTCCACCAGTAGCTCATGTAAGAAAACTATCAAGTTATTAAGTGTGCTCAGGCTGGAGCAGCCATCGGATGGGTGACTGGATGGGAAGTTGTGTTGATGTTAAATTAGCTGATGGGATGGGTCATTTCGGTCAAATGACCCAAATGCCCCATTCCCTCAGCTAATTTAACCTCGAGGTCCTTGTTTTTTATTTTTTAACACATGTTAATTAAAGAAGGTCTACCACATTACTTTTTGACAATGTGCGATACGTGGCATACAGTTGATCCATCCGACCTATTTGTGATGGAATAGGCCGTGTGTGTTGTGGGCAAACGCTTGCTAGTGTTCAACCGTTTGGGATTGATGAATTCATCACCGACGGGTTCCCTAGTGTGGTCCGTGTTCATCTGATCATCATCTACGACTTGTGCTAGCTCGATGCTAAGTTTCCATTAATTGATGGCGTTTTATGAACACGCCACCGTTTCCCGCCATTTCCTCACCTGTTTCCCGCCACCCTGCTATATTGCGCATAGGGGGCGCGCGACGCACTGAGGCGACAAGCGCAGCCTGTAGCACATCCACCTTTTCCAAGCATGCCAACCCACAAAAGCGCTGCCTCTGCCATCAACCTCGTCGACGAGGAAAACGAGCAGGCGCCACGGCCCGTCGAGGTCAAGGCGCTCCCCGGCAACGCGACGGACGACGCCGTGATGCGCGTCATCGCCAAGGTTGAGCAGACCTTTGGCGCATGGCGCTTGAGCGCCGCGGATCAAGATAGGCATGTCAGCGCCGATAGGCTGCAGCTCGCCGCACAACATGATCGATGGCGCGCCGCAGAGCAAGCTAGGCGCATCCGCCCCTATAGGCTGCGGCTCGCCGCACGGCGAGATCATTGGAGCGCCGCAGAGCGAGAGGCGCGGAGCGCTGCACAACAACAGCGGATCCATCGGCGCTTGCCTGTATCGACACGACGCCGCAGCTAGGTACACGTCCCGCCAGTACCCCCATTCCTCGCCAGGAGTGGGCAGAGGCCCTCAGCGCCGTACTTGCACCAGAGGCCGGCTGCGCCGTACTTGCACCGGACGCCCGCCGCGCCGTTCGCGTGGGTGCCGCCTTTCGCCTTGTCCGCGGGTCGCTGGATGCCAACGCGCTGGTTCGTAGGCTCGACCGCCTCCTTGGCCCAGGTGTCCACCTGGGCACAATAGAGGACATGGCCGTCGCATCCTCGAGCTGGTGATCTCGGATGAAATAGCCAACTTGGAGCTCAAGATCGCGCTCCAGATGTACCGTGAGCGTGTCGACCGCTTGGACGAACGCCTGCACGAGTTCAGGCAGAGCCAAGAGTGAAGGAAATATGCCCTAGAGGCAATAATAAAGTTGTTATTTATATTTCCTATATCATGGTAAATGTTTATTATTCATGCTAGAATTGTATTAACCGGAAACTTAGTACATGTGTGAATACATAGACAAACAGAGTGTCACTAGTATGCCTCTACTTGACTAGCTCGTTAATCAAAGATGGTTAAGTTTCCTAGCCATAGACATGAGTTGTCATTTTATGAACGGGATCACATCATTAGAGAATGATGTGGTTGACTTGACCCATTCCGTTAGCTTAGCACTTGATCGTTTAGTATGTTGCTATTGCTTTTTTCATGACTTATACATGTTCCTATGACTATGAGATTATGCAACTCCCGAATACCGGAGGAACACTTTGTGTGCTATCAAACGTCACAACGTAACTGGGTGATTATAAAGATGCTCTACAAGTGTCTCTGATGGTGTTTGTTGAGTTGGCATAGATCAAGATTAGGATTTGTCACTCCGATTGTCAGAGAGGTATCTCTGGGCCCTCTCGATAATGCACATCATTATAAGCCTTGCAAGCAATGTGACTAATGAGTTAGTTATGGGATGATGCATTACGGAACGAGTAAAGAGACTTTCCGGTAACGAGATTGAACTAGGTATTGAGATACCGACGATCGAATCTCGGGCAAGTAACATACCGATGACAAAGGGAACAACGTATGTTGTTATGCGGTTTGACCGATAAAAATCTTCGAAGAATATGTGGGAGCCAATATGAGCATCCAGGTTCCGCTATTGGTTATTGACCGGAGACGTGTCTCGGTCATGTCTACATAGTTCTCGAACCCGTAGGGTCCGCACGCTTAACGTTCGATGACGATCGGTATTATGAGTTTATGTGTTTTGATGTAACGAAGGTAGTTAGGAGTCCCGTATGTGATCAATGACATGACAAGGAGTCTCGAAATGGTCGAGACATAAAGATCGATATATTGGATGACTATGTTTGGTCATCAGAATGGTTCCGGGTGAGTTCGGGCATTTACTGGAGTACCGGGAGGTTACCGGAACCCCTCGGGAAGTATATGGGCCTTATTGGGCCATAGTGGGAGAGAGGGGAAAGGAGCTTAGGAGGGGGAGCGCCCCCCCAAGCCCAGTCCGAATTGGGTGGGGGGGCCCCTTCCTTTCCTTCCTCCTTCCCCCCCTTCCTTCCTCTGCTAGTCCAACTAGGGAAGGGGGGGGGGAATCCTACTCCTGGTGGGAGTAGGACTCCTCCAGGGCGCGCCATAGAGGGCCGGCCCTCCCCCCTCCACCACTCCTTTATATAAGGGGAGGGGGCACCCCATAGACACACAAGTTGACATTGTTTAGCCGTGTGGGGTGCCCCCCCCCACAGATTTCCACCTCCTTCATATCGTTGTAGTGCTTAGGCGAAGCCCCGCGTCGGTAACTTCATCAACACCGTCACCACGCCGTCGTGCTGACGGAACTCTCCCTCGACCTCAGCTGGATCAAGAGTTTAAGGGGCGTTATCGAGCTGAATGTGTGCAGATCGCGGAGGTGCCGTACTTTCAGTACTAGGATCGGTTGGATCGCGAAGACATTTGACTACATCAACCGCGTCACTTGACGCTTCCGCTTACGGTCTACGAGGGCACGTGGACAACACTCTCCCGCTCGTTGCTATGCATAGAAAAATAATCCGCGGAAAATAATTCATAGAAAAATAAATAAAAATCCAAAAAAGATAAAACAAAATTTCCCCGTCTAGTTAGAAAATCTAGAATAGGGTGAACATTTTTTTAACACAAAATAAATTTTTGAAAATATGCAATATTTTTAATGCAATTAAAATTGCAAATAAAATCCGAATAAAATCCAATAAATGATTTTAACATTTTTCCTCCAGTATTTCAATTGTTTTGGAGAAGTCATATTTTCTCCTCTCATTTATTTTGTTTAATGAAATATTTTTCCGGAGAGAAAAATAATTAAAACCAAAATCCTCGTCTTATTATTTGATGAAAAATCAAATATGAAAATTTGAGAAAATCCCCAACTCTCTCCGAGGGTCCTTGAGTTGCTTAGGATTTATCGAGGATTTGTCAAAATGCAATAAAATATGATATGCAATGATGATCTATGTATAACATACCAAATTGAAAATTTGGGATGTTACAAACCTACCACCCTTAAGATGAATCTCGCCCTCGAGATTCGGGTTGGCTAGAAAACAGGTGGGAGTGGTCCTTCCATAGATCTACCTCTCGCTCCCAGGTGGCTTCATCTTCCGTGTGGTGACTCCACTGGACTTTGCAAAACTTGATAACCTTACTGCGGGTAACTCGGCTGGCATACTCAAGAATCTTAACTGGTTTCTCCTCATAGGTCAAATCACTTTCCAGCCGAATCGCTTCCAGTGGCACAGTATCTCTCAGTGGTATCTCAGCCATCTCTGCGTGGCACTTCTTCAACTAGGAAACGTGAAATACATCATGAATTCCAGACAATCCTTCGGGCAATTCCAGCTTGTAGGCAACCTCTCCCATACGTCCCACAACTCTGTATGGTCCGATAAAACGGGGTGCTAACTTTCCCTTACCTCCAAAGCGCTTCACTCCTCGAAGTGGTGATACTCGAAGATAAACTCGGTCTCCGACTTCGTGAACTGTCTCCTTTCGTTTAGAATCAGCATAACTCTTCTGCCTGGATTGGGCTACCTTGAGTCTATCGCGAATCAACCTCACTTTCTGTTCAGACTCCTTAATCAAATCTGGTCCAAACAACTGACGGTCTCCAACTTCGTCCCATAACAACGGTGTTCTACACCTCCTTCCGTACAAAGCTTCGAAAGGGGCCATCTTCAAACTGGTTTGATAACTGTTGTTATATGAAAACTCCGCATATGGCAAATTGTCGTCCCAACTAGATCCATAATCTAGTGCACAAGCTCTCAACATGTCCTCCAAAATCTGGTTGACTCTCTCGGTCTGTCCATCTGTCTGTGGGTGAAAAGCTGTACTAAATTCCAGCCTGGTTCCCAATGTTTCATGTAACTGCTTCCAAAACATCGAGGTAAATTGGGTTCCTCTGTCTGATACAGTGGTCCTCGGAACTCCATGCAAACATACGATCCTGGTCATGTATATCTTTGCCAACTTAGTACTGGTGTAAGTGGTCTTCACTGGAATGAAATGAGCCACTTTCGTCAAACGGTCGACTACAACCCATATTGAGTCATAGCCTGAACGAGTCCTGGGTAATCCTGTGATAAAATCCATGCCTATTTTATCCCACTTCCATTCGGGTATCGGCAATGGTTGTAGCAATCCTGCTGGCTTCTGATGCTCTGCCTTCACTCTCTGACACACATCACAAACTGCTACATACTCTGCAATATCCTTCTTCATTCCGGTCCACCAGAAAGTATTCTTCAGATCCAAATACATCTTGGTATTCCCTGGGTGAATCGAGTACGGTGAATCATGGGCTTCTTGCAAAATCAACTTCCTGATCTCCGGATCATTTGGCACATATACTCGGTCCTCAAACCATAAGGTATCGTGCTCATCCTCACGAAATCCCTTGGCTTTTCCTTTGCTCATCTTCTCCTTTATCTCTTCAATCTGCTTGTCTGTCTTCTGAGCTTCTCTGATCCTTTCCATCAAGGTAGACTGAATCTCCAATGTCGCTAAATAGCCTCTTGGGACTATCTCCAAACATAGCTCGCGAAGGTCCTCGGCTAACTCCTGAGGTAGCTCTCCTGTCATGAGGGTGTTGACATGACTCTTGCGGCTCAACGCGTCTGCTACTACGTTAGCCTTTCCTGGGTGATAATGCAATCTCATATCATAATCCTTAATGAGCTCCAACCATCTCCTCTGTCTGAGATTTAACTCCTTCTGCGTGAAAATATACTTCAAACTCTTGTGATCCGTGTACACCTCACAATGGTTTCCGATGAGAAAATGTCTCCATGTCTTCAATGCATGCACCACGGCTGCTAACTCCAAATCATGCGTAGCATAATTCTTCTCATGGGGTTTAAGTTGTCGTGAAGCATATGACACAACTCTTCCTTCCTGCATAAGCACTGCTCCAAGTCCTCGACGAGAAGCGTCGCAATAAACTTCATAGTCCTTGCGTTGATCTGGCAGAATCAACACTGGTGATGTAACCAATCGTTTCTTCAACTCTTGGAAACTAGCTTCACATTCCTCAGTCCAATTGAATTTGGTGTCCTTCTTCAATAGCTCAGTCATGGGCTTAGCAATCTTCGAGAAATTCTTGATGAATCTCCGGTAGTATCCTGCAAGTCCAAGAAAACTTCGGATTTCTCCAACTGTCGTGGGTGATTCCCAACTTGTCACTGTGTCAACCTTGGCAGGGTCTACTGCTATTCCTTCTCCCGAAATAACATGTCCAAGGAATCCAACTTCCTTCAGCCAAAATTCACACTTGCTGAACCTGGCGTATAACTGATGTTCTCTGAGCTTCTCAAGTACCAATCGTAAATGCTCCTCATGCTCTTCCTCATTCTTGGAAAAGACTAAAATATCGTCAATGAACACCACGACGAACTTATCCAAAAACTCCATAAACACTTTGTTCATCAGGTTCATGAAATAGGCAGGTGCGTTAGTCAGACCAAATGACATAAAGGTATACTCATACAATCCATATCTGGTGGTAAAAGTCGTCTTAGGTATATCCTGCTCTCGAATCTTTAACTGATGGTATCCTGATCGTAGATCGATCTTGGAAAATACTTTAGCTCCTTGTAGGCGGTCAAACAAATCATTGATCATCGGCAGTGGGTACTTGTTTTTGATGGTCACTTCATTCAATCCTCGATAATCAACAACCATCCTCAGCGATCCATCTTTCTTCTCCACTAGAAGTACTGGTGATCCCCAAGGTGACGAACTTGGGCGAATATAGCCTTTATCCAGTAACTCCTTGATCTGCTTCTTAATTTCCTCCAAATCCTTTGCGGGCATCCTGTACGGTCTCTTAGATATTGGCCCTGTGCCTGGCAAAAGTTCAATCAAGAACTCAATGTCTCTATCTGGTGGCATGCCTGGCAACTCTTCTGGAAATACATCCGGATAATCCTTCACCACTGGTACTTCCTCCTGTACAACTCCTGATAAGGAATTTACTTGAGTCCTCTTCGGCATATGCCGGGATACATACTTGATCCTTTTTCCTTCTGGGGTGGTAAGCAAAATCGTCTTGCTGGCACAATCAATGTTTCCTCCATACAACGATAGCCAATCCATTCCCAAAATCACATCCAAACCTTACGACTCCAAAACTATGAGGTCTGAGGGGAAAACATGCCTACCAATGGCCAATGGTATCTGAAAACATCCTTGGCTTGCCATATACTCTGCGCCTGGCGAGGTTACTAACATAGGGGTTTTGAGAACTTGGGTGGACATCTTAAACTTATTCACAAATCCCCTTGATATGTATGAATGTGATGCACCAGTATCGAAAAGAACGGTTGCAGTAAATGACTTAACCAAAAACTTAACTATTACTGCATCAGGCTGAGCTTCAACCTCCTCCACGCTCACGTGGTTCACATGTCCTTTGTTGAACGGGTTCGGCTTCTTCCCAGAGCTTCCATTGCCATTTCCATTTTGGGCTTCAGGACGATCAGTTGCATAGTGTCCAGTCTTCTGGCACTTGAAGCAAGTAATGTGACTTAGATCCCTCTTGGTTGGGGTAGATGGGTTGGTACGGTTCTGTCCGTTGCTTCCTCCATTCCCATTACCATTCTTGGAGCCATTATGGTTGTGCGAACTACCTCCTCCATGGGTATGCTGAAACTGTCCTCCCGGTTTCGGGGCAAATCGTGGCTTCTGCTGAGCTCCAGAATTGTACTTCCCTTGTCCATACTTCCTCTTACGATTTTCAATCTGCTGTTGCTTCCCTTCAATCATGAGAGCTCTATCTACCAGCTCCTGGTAGTTGTTGAAGGTTGCTACCATCAACTGCATACTCAGTTCATCATTCAGTCCTTCCAAAAACTTCTCCTGCTTGGCTGCATCTGTAGCAACGTCATCTGGTGCATAACGTGCTAACTTACTGAAATCCTCCACATACTGGCCTACAGTGCGTCCTCCTTGGCGTAGGTTGCGAAACTCACGCTTCTTCATAGCCATAGCTCCTGCTGAAACATGTGCGGTACGGAAAGCTTGCTGAAACTGATCCCATGTGACAGTGTCAATGGGGTGCGTGGCTGTATAATTCTCCCACCATGATGCTGCGGGTCCATCAAGCTGATGTGCGGCAAAACGCACTCTTTCCGCATCTGTGCATCCTGCAGTGGTCAACTCCCTTCCAACTTTGCGGAGCCAATCATCTGCAACAACCGGCTCGGTGCTACTGGAAAACACCGGCGGGTTTAGCCTTAAGAAACGGCCTAAGTGATCAACAGGTGGTGGTGGCGGTGGGTTGTTGTTGTTGTTGCCTTGGTTCTGCACTAACACTTGCATCAGGGCATTCTGTTGCTGAATCAACTGGGTGATCTCCGGTGGGAAAACAAATCCGGTGTCGCGTCTCGGAGGCATCTGATAGGTTTAGAAAAGATGAGAGTTAAGAATAGAATGAGGTCTAGAGAGAAAACACTACCCATATGCTCATGAGGCAAATACAATCAATATCACTTAATCAATTCAAACAAGGCAAAACAATCGATCTAACTAGCGTTACAAAGTGCTTGAACTATACTATTAAATGGGGGAAAACTACTACTGATATGGTGGTCTACTAGAAATTCTGATCCGTTGAAGACTCCATGATGTCTGCTCCAGCTTCGTCAACCCAGTCATCTTCACTTGGTTCTGAGTCGGTGTCGTCGATGATGATGTAGTTATCCGGACAAGTGCATTCGTCAACTTCTGCTTTTGGCACTGGATTTCCCATGAATACTCCAATCTTCTTCTCCAGGTCGTCATTCTTCCCTACTAGTGCGATGATTTCCTCCATATAATCCTCGTGTGTAGCCTTGAGTTCTTCCTCCAGCTCCTTGATCTTCGTCAATGCCTTCTTCAGTTCTTCCTTGTCCGTGCACATCTGGTTCTCCTGGCGACGAATATGTTGGTTTTGCTCCTGGATGAAAGCTGCGATTGATCCATCCTTCTTGGTTCTGATCATCTCCCATTGCGCGTCTCGGCGTCCACAAATCTGATAAATTGTATCCTTAAGCTCCTGGTGGTAGACTTCTCCAATGCGTCCCATAGCGATGTGTGCGGCCATGCTCTTCCCTAAACTCCAGGTTGGTGCTTCGAAAACCAATCTTATGGGTTCAGTAACTGGCACGAACGTCCTTCCTGGAATGTGAACTTGAATCTTCCAGCTCTCCTCTTCGGGTAATGTGGCGTTGTAGGTTCCGGTGATGCTTGGTATTCCTATGTTCAAATACTTAGTGACTTCCTTCAAGTGTCGACCAAAAGGCGTGTCTTCATCTGGTTGCATGAACTTGCTCCTTGTATCCGCCATTCCTAAAAGAGTAGAAAAAGGAGAGGGGTCAGAAATGAGAAGAGAGAAGCTTTCTAGGGCTTAAGCTTAGTGGTCGTGTCCTACAGTCAGCGTGTGCTCTGATACCAACTTTGTAGCGACCAGACCTCAAATGGTCTGTGCTGCTGTGCACCAGTGTCATCCCTGGATCAGTAATGCTGACACGCACAGTACAAATGGAGGATTTATAACAGAGTAGCAATCACACACTTATTACATCGAATATCTCCAAAGAGATTAAGTATGATAAGTATGGCTTAAGGCCATCTAAATACGATAACAACGGAAGACTTGGAAGATAAGTGAGTCCATCAACTCCAGCGGCATCACTGAGTATAAGACCACGACCTAAGGCACCTTACTCGTCGTCTGAAAAGTCTGCAACATGAAACGTTGCAGCCCGAAAACGGGTCAGCACATGGAATATGCTGGAAAAGTAACACATAGAGAATAATGAACAATAATAATGCTATACTACATGCATATATGGCTGGTGGAAAGCTCTATGGTTACAATTTTGCGAAAAGCCAATTTTTCCCTACTTCAAAGGAATAAATTTTATTTAACTATCATGGTGGTTGTTAAACATTGAGAAGGTACCTCCAACTCAATCCCAATTAAGTGTCATCATAACCCACAAAATTAATTAAAAGTAACATGGTGATGAGATTCAAATGAGAATCCAGGTACTAGATACTCAAGTTGTCCATAACCGGGGACACGGCTAACCATGATTAGTTTGTACACTCTGCAGAGGTTTGCGCACTTTTCCCCACAAGACTCGATCGCCTCCGCTTGATTCTCGCGCTGCATGATGTTTGAGAAACGGATGACCGAGACACAGTCTTTCAGGAACAATCACTCTTTACTTTGGATGGACCGGTACACCTACTTTCCCCTACATCTGCTAGCCCACCTCTTCAAGAGATCATGTAACCTACTCAACTATGCTAGAGCCCATAATAGCTTGTGGCTGCACACGGAAGTTTCTAGCATGAATAATCTTATGATCCCTTTGAGCCTGGGTGGCGGTCCTTATACAAACAGACAACACTGGATTCTCCAGGTGCCTCAATCCACCCAGGTGTGAGTTTTAGTTGCCACCTTAGGTAAACCATTATTAACAATCTCACATCTGTCATGAATATCTCTCAAACCCAAATCCACGTCTAGGAGGATAGCATGGCAATATAATAGCAACGTAGAAGTAACTCCCAAGGGTTTGATAGGAAAACAAGTAATAGGTACTACCTCAACTACTTCCCAGTACCCATAATTTAATTTAGATCCTAATCATGCAATGTTTGAGGAATAGATCTAATGCAATAAAAACTGGGTATGGAAGGTATGATCAAAGTGTTACTTTCCTTGCTGATGATCCGCAAAACCTAGCGATTCGAAGTAACAAGCGGCACACTCCGGGTACTCTATCGCAAACAAACAAGCAGACAATCAGTACTCATCTAATGCACAGGTAAAACTCGAATGAAAGATCCAACCAGAAAGTTCAACTTAAGAACTCCGGTTTGCAAAAAGAATCAACTCGAACGAAGCAACGAAAGTCAAACGGTGAAAGAAACAAGCTTCGTTTACTAATCTGGATCTAGGTCAAATTTTACAGTAGCAAAAACTTGTTTGATTAGGTTAAACGGAAGGAGAATTTCGAGACGAAACTCTAGGCACTTGAATCGCCTGATTCCGATAAACGAGCGAGAAGTTAAACAGAAACGAAGATTCGATCAGAAATCGAATCTGAGAAAATCAGGAAAAATCCGACGAAAAAGAAAAACGGATGAACGGTTAGAGAACGGATGTTCGTTAACAGAGAAAATCCGACGAACGCGTTCGTTAAAACGAACGAGTCGGTGAACGCTCACAAAATAACAAAACCGAAAAAAACCGATCTAGGGTTTTTTTTAAAACGAACGGTTTTTTTTAACAAAAACCGGCAAACGAGGCGAGGTGCGGCTACCTCGGGGACGGGCTCCGGCGGGGCTCCGGCAACT
>NC_057808.1:475979933-476016550 GCF_018294505.1 Triticum aestivum
TATAGAAGGGGGGGAAGGTGGCTTTGGGGAGGGGCTAGGCGGCGGCGGGGCTCCCGTGTCCATGGCGGACTCCGGCGACGGCGGGCGTCGTGCGCGGGGAGGAGATCCCGCGGGCGGGCCGGCGGCTCGGCTGGGCCTCGGCCCAGTCAGGCGCTGCGCATTTTTTTAAATACGTTCTGCGGAAAATAATTCGTAGAAAAATAAATAAAAATCCAAAAAAGATAAAACAAAATTTCCCCGTCTAGTTGGAAAATCTAGAATAGGGTGAACATTTTTTTAACACAAAATAAATTTTTGATAATATGCAATATTTTTAATGCAATTAAAATTGCAAATAAAATCCGAATAAAATCCAATAAATGATTTTAACATTTTTCCTCCAGTATTTCAATTGTTTTGGAGAAGTCATATTTTCTCCTCTCATTTATTTTGTTTAATGAAATATTTTTCCGAAGAGAAAAATAATTAAAACCAAAATCCTCGTCTTATTATTTGATGAAAAATCAAATATGAAAATTTGAGAAAATCCCCAACTCTCTCCGAGGGTCCTTGAGTTGCTTAGGATTTATCGAGGATTTGTCAAAATGCAATAAAATATGATATGCAATGATGATCTATGTATAACATACCAAATTGAAAATTTGGGATGTTACAAACATTCAGATTCGTGTGTACTTTGCAAATGTCTATGACTACAATGCTTTGCATAGAGTTACTCTAGCTAACTGTTCCCACGTTCAATATGTATCCAGATTGAGACTCAGAGTCATCTGGATCAGTGTCAAAGCTTGCATCGACGTAACCCTTTACGGCGAACCCTTTATCACCTCCATAACCAAGAAACATTTTTTAGTCCTATTTAGGTACCCAAGGATAATTTTGACCACTGTCCAGTGAACCACTCCTGGATCACTATTGTACCCCCTTGCCAAACTCATGGCAAGGCACACAACTAGTCGGGTACACAGCATGGCATACTTTATAGAACCTATGGCTGAGGCATAGGGAATGAATTTCATTCTCTCTCAATCTTCTACCGTGGTCGGGCTTTGAGTCTTACTCAACTTCACACCTTGCAACACAGGCAAGAAACCTTTCTTTGACAGATCCATTTTGAATTTCTTCAAAACTTTTGCCAAGGTATGTGCTTTGTGAAAGTCATATTAAGCATCTCGATCTATCCCTATAGATCTTGATGCCCAATATGTAAGTAGCTTCACCGAGGTTTTTCATTGAAAAATTCTTATTCAAGTATCCTTTTATGCTATCCAAAAATTCTATATCATTTCCAGTCAACAATATGTTATTCACATATAATATCAGAAATGCTACAAAGCTCCCACTAACGTTCTTGTAAATACAGGCTTCACCGTAAGTCTGTATAAAACCATACGCTTTGATCACCTCATCAAAGCGTATATTCCAACTTCGAGATGCTTGCACCAGTCCATAGATGGATCGCTGGAGCTTGCACACTTTGTTAGCACCTTTAGGATCGACAAAACCTTCTGGTTGCATCATATACAACTCTTCTTTAAGAAATCCGTTAAGGAATGCAGTTAAAACATCCATTTGCCATATTTCATAAAATGCGGCAATTGATAACATGATTCAGACAGACTTAAGCATCGCTATGGTTGAGAAAGTCTCATCGTAGTCAACCCTTTGTCGAAAATCTTTCGCGACAAGTCGAGCTTTGTAGACAGTGATATTACCATCAGCGTCTATCTTCCTCTTGAAGATCCATTTATTTTCAATGGCCTGCCGATCATCGCGCAAGTCCGCCAAAGTCCACACTTTGTTCTCATACATGGATCCTATCTCAGATTTCATGGCCTCAAGCCATTTGTCGGAATCTGGGCTCATCATAGCCTCTTCATAGTTCGTAGGTTCGCCGTTGTCTAACAACATGACTTCCAGGACAGGATTACCTCTCTGGTGCGGAACGTGTTTTGGTTAACCTACGAAGTTCAGTAGTAACTTGATCTGAAGTTTCATGATCATCATCATTAGCTTCCTCTCTAGTTGGTGTAGGCATCACGACTTTTTTTCCTAGTGAGCTACTTTCCAATTCAAGAGAAGGTACAACTACCTCATCAACTTCTACTTTCCTCCCACTCACTTCTTTCGAGAGAAACTCCTTTTCTAGAAAGGACCCATTCTCGGCAACAAAGATCTTGCATTCGGATCTGTGGTAGAAGGTGAACCAAATAGTTTCCTTAGGGTATCCTATGAAGACACACTTCTTAGATTTGGGTTCGAGCTTATCAGGCTGAAGCCTTTTGACATAAGCGTCGCACCTCAAACTTTAAGAAACATCAACTTTAGGTTTCTTGCCAAACCATAGTTCATACGGTGTCGTCTCAACGGATTTAGACGGTGCCCTATTTAACGTGAATGCGGCTGTCTCTAAAGCATAACCCCAAAATGATAAAGGCAAATCGGTAAGAGACAGCATAGAACACACCATATCAAATAAAGTACGGTTACGATGTTTGGACACACCATTACGTTGTGGTGTTCTAGGTGCCGTGAGTTGTGAAACAATTCCACATTGTTTTAAATGAAGGCCAAACTCATAACTCAAATATTCACCTCCACGGTCAGATCATAGAAACTTTAATTTTCTTGTTACGATGATTCTCTACTTCACTCTGAAATTCTTTGAACTTTTCAAATGTCTCAGATTTGTGTTTCATTAAGTAGATATACCCATATCTACTCAAATCATCTGTAAGGTTAAAAAACGATACCCGCCGCATGCCTCAACACTCATCGGACTGCATACATCGGTATGTATTATTTCCATTAAGTCATTAGCTCGCTCCATTGTTCCGGAGAACGGAGTTTTAGTCATCTTGCCCATGAGGCATGGTTCACAAGTATCAAATGATTCATAATCAAGTGATTCCGAAAGTCCATCCGCATGGAGTTTCTTCATGCGCTTTACACCAATATGACCTAAACAGCAGTGCCACAAGTATGTGGCACTATCATTATCAACTTTGCATCTTTTGGCATCAATATTATGTATATATGTATCAGTACGATTGAGATTCAATAAACCATTCACATTGGGTGTATGACCATAGAAGGTTTTATTCATGTAAACAGAACAACAATTATTCCCTGACTTAAATGAATAGCCGTATTGCAATAAACACGATCTAATCTTGTTCATGCTCAACGCAAACACCAAATAACATTTGGTGAGGCTCAACACTAATCCCGAAGGTTGAGGGAGTGTGCGATGGTGATCATATCAATCTTGTAAACACTTCCAACACACATCGTCACCTGGCCCTTAACTAGTCTCTGTTTATTCTGCAACTCCTATTTCGAGTTAGTAATCTTAGCAAATGAACCGGTATCAAATACCCAGTGGCTACTATGAGCACCAGTAAGGTACACATCAATAATATGTATATCAAATATACCTTTGTTTACTTTGCCATCCTTCTTATCTGCCAAGTATTTGGGGCAGTTCCGCTTCCAGTGACCATTTCCCTTGCAGTAGAAGCACTCAGTTTCAGGATTGGGTCCAGCTTTGGGCTTCTTCACGGGAGCGGCAACTTGCTTGCCATTCTTCTTGAAGTTCCCTTTCTTTCCCTTGCCATTTTTCTTGAAACTAGTGGTCTTGTTAACCATCAACACTTGATGCTCCTTCTTGATTTCTACCTCCGCTAATTTTAGCATCGCGAAGAGCTCAGGATTTGTTTTCGTCATCCCTTGCATATTATAGTTCATCACGAAGCTCTAGTAGCTTGGTGATAGTTATTGGAGAATTCTGTCAATCACTATCTTATCTGGAAGATTAACTCCCACTTGATTCAAGCGATTGTAGTACCCAGGCATTCTGAGCACATGCTCACTGGCTGAGCTATTCTCCTCCATCTTGTAGGCAAAGTACTTGTTAGAGGTCTCATACCTCTCAACACGGGCATGAGCCTGAAATACCAATTTCAGCTCTTGGAACATCTCATATGTTCCATGGCGTTCAAAACATCTTTGGAGCCCCAATTCTAAGCAGTAAAGCATGGCGCACTAAACTATCAAGTAGACATCAGATCAAGCTTTGCCAAACGTTCATAATATCTGCATCAGCTCCTGCAACAGGCCTGTCACTTAGCGGTGCATCAAGGACATAATTCTTCTGTGCAGCAATGAGGATAATCCTCAGATCACGGACCTAGTCCGCATTATTGCTACCATCAACCTTGAACTTAGTTTTCTCTAGCAACGCATCAAAAAACAGGGAAGCTACATCGCGAGCTATTGAACTACAACATAATTTGCAAAGACATTTTGAGTATGTTCATGATAAATCTTAGTTTAGTTAAGCAAATTACTAATGAACTCCCACTTAAATCAACATCCCTCAAGTTGTCTAAGTGATACATGATCAAAATCAATTAACCCATGTCCGATCATCATGTGAGATGGGGTAGTCATCAGTGGTGAACATCTTCATGTTGATCATATCTACTATATGACTCATGTTCGACCTTCCGGTCTCCAGTGTTCCGAGACCATGTCTGTACATGCTAGGCTCGTCAAGTTTAACACAAGTATTCCGCGTGAGTAAATCTGGCTTACACCCGTCGTATGTGAACGTAGAGTCTACCACGCCCGATCATCACGAGGTGCTTCGAAACGACGAACTTTAGCAATGGTGCATACTCGGGGAGAACACTTTTATCCTGAAATTTAGTGAAGGGATCATCTTATAATGCTACCGTCGTTCTAAGCAAAATAAGATGCATAAAGGATAAACATCACATGCAATCAAAATATGTGACATGATATGGCCATCATCATCTTGTGCTTTTGATCTCCATCTTCAAAGCATCGTCATGATCTTCGTCACCGGTGATACGTCTCCAACATATCTATAATTTTTGATTGTTCCATGTTGTTATATTATCATTCTTGGATGTTTTACAATCATTTTATAGCAACTTTATATCATTTTTTGGGACTAACCTATTGACATAGTGCCCAGGGCCAGTTGCTGTTTTTTGCTTGTTTTTTACTTCGCAGGAAATCAATACCAAATGGAGTCCAAACGCAGCGAAACTTCTTGGTGATTTTTTCTGGACCAGAAGACACTAGATGGGCCAAAGAAGTACCAGAGGGGTGCCCCGAGGGGGGCACAACCCAGCTGGGCGCGCCTGGGGGCCCAGGCGCGCCCTGGTGGGTTATGCCCAAAAATGACTCGCTAAATTTTATTTGCTTTTATTTGCATCTATCAATTTATTACAACTTTCTCCCGTCCACGTGCCAATTTCTGGCGCCGTTACCCGAAAGGGATTGACAACCCCTTTAACACATCGGGTTGCAAGTATTTGTTCTTTGTGTGCAGGTACCGTTTACATAGTGTTGCGTGGTTCTCCTACTGGTTCGATAACCTTGGTCTCATCACTGAGGGAAATACCCACCGTTGCTGTGCTGCATCATCCCTTCCTCTTTGGGGAAATACCGACGTAGTTCAAGCTGACATCAAAAGGAATTTCTGGCGCCGTTGCCGGGGAGACATCATCAACATCTACCAGGTTCCTAATCACAACTCTCATCTCCTTGCAATCTACATTATTTGCCATTTGCCTCTCATTTCCTCTCCCCCACTTCACAAAAATTTGCCATTTGATTGGCCCTCTTTTCCGTTCGCCGTTTTCTCGTCAGATCTGTTTTTGTGTGCACCCTTGTTTGCATAATCATGATGCCTCAAAGAAAATATTATGATGTTCCTTATCCCAATATTTTGCTTGAAATTGAGAAAAGTACTAGGGAATATATGACTACACAATTTGAGCACAATAAATATTTTACCGAAGAACTTAAGGAACACTCTATTGTGCTGGAAGCTATAACTAAACAACTGGATGATATCAGTACAGAAGTCTGCAATCTCCAATCTAAATATGATTTTGCTGAAAAGTTTGCTAGGTAAAATATCCGATGCACAAGCTACCCTAGTAAATCAAATGGCCGCTAAACCAATCTCGTTGGAAGATAGAAGTGATGAAGATCTTAAAGCGATTGGTGTTTCCTCTATTGACTCAGCGTTTAGTAAAATTATAATTGATGATAAAGAGACTGGAGAAGAGTCAACTTTACCTAGAAGGCGTTCCGATAATTTGGAGGGTGAAAATCTTGTTGAGAAAATTGATAAAAGTGGGTTTGGAGAGGAGAAGTAGATGGGATCACAACAAACACGACGGTGTGGTGGTGATGGTGGTGGTGGAGCACCAACAGCGCTTCGCTAAGCATCGCCGGGATGAGGCGGTGGAACTACGGAGTAATGGGAGAGAGAGGGGCGCCAAGGGCTTGCTGTATCCTCTTGGGGCGCCCCTCCCCTCTATATATAGATGGAGGGGCATGGGAAACAGCCCCTCCAAGCCCTAGGGCGCAGCTAAGGGGGAGAGGACTTGGACTCCAAGTCCAATCCTATTCCTACTAGGACTCCTTCCTTTTTTGCCATCCCTAGCCACATGGGCTTTTGAGGACTTGGTGCGCCTAGCCCAATAAGGCCAGGGCATCTCCCCGCAGCCCATGCTAGCTCTTGGGTCGTGGTAGACCCACTATTGGACTTTCGGACCCCTCCGGAATCCTCCAGAACCTTCTGGAAGCTTCCCGATACAATATCGAAAAAACTACACCTTTTTCTGGAACCCAAAATATGACTTCCCATATATAAGTCTTTACCTCTCGACCATTCTGAGACTCCTCATGACGTCCGGGGTCTCATCCGGGACTCCGAACAACATTTGTTTACCACTCATCAAATATCCCAATACTACTCTAGCGTCAACGAACGTTAAGCGTGCGACCCCACGGGTTCGGGAATTATGTAGTCATGACCAAGACACCTCTCCGGTCAATAACAACCAGCGGGACCTGGATGCCCATATTGATTCCTACATATTCCATGAAGATCTTTTATCGGTTGAACCTTTATGACAACATACGTAATTCCCTTTGTCCGCCAGTATGTTACTTTCCCGAGATTCGATTGTCAGTATCTCTATACCTAGTTCAATCTCGTTACCGGCAAGTCTCTTTACTCGTTCTGTAATACATCATCTTGCAACTAAATCCTTAGTTACTTTGCTTGCAAGCTTCTTCTGATGTGTATTATCGAGAGGGCCCAGAGATACCTCTGCGATACACAGAGTGACAAATCCCAATCTCGATTCACGCCAACTCAACAGACACCTTTGGAGATACCTGTAGAGCATCTTTATGATCACCCAGTTACCTTGTGACGTTTGATAGCACACAAGGTATTCCTCCGGTATCCGGGAGTTGCATGATCTCATGGTCGAAGGAACATGTACTTGACATTAAGAAAGCAGTAGCAATAAACTAAACAATCGTATGCTAGGCTAACCGATGGGTCTTGTCCATCACATCATTCTCCTAATGATGTGATCCCGTTATCAAATGACAACTCATGTCTATGGTTAGGAAACCTAACCATCTTTGATCAACGAGCAAGTATAGTAGAGGCTCACTAGGGGCACGATATTTGTTTATGTATCCACACATGTATTTAAGTTTCCGGTCAATACAATTCTAGCATGAATAATAAACCTTTATGATCATTAAGGAAATATCATAATAACCATTTTTTATTTCCTCTAGGGCATATTTCCATCAGCTGCTACTTCTTGAGCTTGCGTTGGTCTTTCCCTTTAAGAGGAAAGGCTGACGCAACAAAGTAGAGATAAGTATTTCCCTAAGTTTGAGAACCAAGGTATCAATCCAGTAGGAGGTACAAGAAAGTCTCCAATCTATGCACCTGCACAAATAATCAAACACTTGCACCCAATGCGATAAAGGGGTTGTCAATCCCTTCACGGTCACTTGTAAGAATTAGATCTGATAGAGATAGATATAAAAGATTACTAAAACGTAAAATAAGGTAAAAACAAATAAATTGCAGCAAGGTATTTTTGGGTTTTTTGGTTTATAGATCTGAAAATATATGATGGAAAATAGACCCGGGGCCATAGGTTTCACTAGAGGCATCTCTCTTGAAGATATCATACGGTGGGTGAACAAATAACTGTTGAGCAATTGATAGAAAAGCACAAAGTTATGATGATATCTAAGGCAATGATCATGAATATAAGCATCACGTCCGTGACAAGTAGACCGAAATGATTCTCTATCTACTACTATTACTCCACACATCGACTGACTCCTGCCTGCATCTAGATTATTAAGTTCATAAGAACAGAGTAACGCTTTAAGCAAGATGACATGATGTAGAGGGATAAACTCAAGCAATATGATGAAAACCCCATCTTTTTATCCTTGATGGAAACAATACAATACGTGCCTCACTACCCCTACTATGTCACTGGGTGAGGACACCGCAAGATTGAACCCAAAAAGCACCTCTCCCATTGCAAGAAAACCAATCTAGTTGGCCAAATCAAACTGATAGTTTGAAGAGAAATACAAAGATATCAAATCATGCATATAAGAATTCAGAGGAGACTCAAATAATATTCATAGATAATCTGATCATAAATCCACAATTCATCGGATCTCAACAAACACACCGCAAAAGGGTATTACATCGAATATATCTCCAAGAACATCGAGGAGAACATTGTATTGAAGATCAAAGAGAGAGAAGAAGCCATCTAGCTACTAGCTATGGACCCGTAGGTCTATGGTAAACTACTCACGCTTCATCCGAACGACAATAGGGTTGATTTAGATGCCCTCCGTGATCGAATCCTCCTCCGACAGATCGCCGGAAAAGGCCCCAAGATGGGATCTCACGGGAACAGAGGCTTGTGGTGGCGGAAATGTATTTTGGTGGGCGCTTTTGGTGGTTTGGGAATATTTGGGAATTTATAGAGCAACAATTAGGGTTAGGAGACCTCTGAGGGGCCCACAAGCCCTTAGGGCGCCCCCCGGGGCACGCCTAGCAGGCTTGTGGCCTCCTCGGGAAACTCTTGGCCCCCTCTCCAAGTCCTACGAGTGTCTTCTGGTCCAAGAAAATTCATCGCGAAAGTTTTATTATGTTTGTACTCCGTTCGATATTCCTTTTTTGTAAATCGCAAAAACAAGGAAAAAACAGAAACTGGCATTGGGCTCTAGATTAATAGGTTAGTCCCAAAAATAATTTAAAATAGCATATTAATGCATCTAAAACATCCAAAACAGATGATATAATAGCATGGAACAATAAAAAATTATAGATGCGTTGGAGACGTATCAAGCATCCCCAAGCTTAATTCCTGCTCGTCCTCGAGTAGGTAAATGATAAAAACAGAATTTTTGATGTGGAATGCTACCTAACATATTTATCAATGTAATCTCCTTTATTATGGCATGAATATTCAGATCCATAAGATTCATAACAAAAGTTTAATATTGACATAAAAACAATAATACTTCAAGCATACTAATAAAGCAATCATGTCTTCTCAAAATAACATGGCAAAAGAAAGTTATCCCTACAAAATCATATAGTGTGGCTATGCTCCATCTTCATCACACAAACTATTTCATCATGCACAACCCCGATGACAAGCCAAGCAATTGTTTTATACTTTTGGTGTTCTCAAACCTTTTCAACTTTCACGCAATATATGAGCGTGAGCCATGGATATAGCACTATAGGTGGAACAGAATATGGTGGTTGTGGAGAAGACAAAAAAGAAGAAGAAATTCTCACATCAACTAGGCAAATTAATGGGCTATGTAGATGCCCATCAATTGATATCAATGTGAGTGAGTAGGGATTGCCATGCAACGGATGCAGTAGAGCTATAAGTGTATGAAAGCTCAAAAATAAACTAAGTGGGTGTGCATCCAACTTGCTTGCCCACAAAGACCTATGACAAATTGAGGAAGCCCGTCATTGGAATATACAAGCCAAGTTCTATAATGAAAAATTCCCACTAGTATATGAAAGTGACAAAATAGGAGACTCTCTATCATGAAGATCATGGTGCTAATTTGAAGCACAAGTGTGGAAAAGGATTGAAACATTGTCCCTTCTCTCTTTTTCTCTTTTTTTGTTTGGGCTTCTTTGGCCTCTTTTATTTATTTTTAAAAGTCCGGAGACTCATCCAAACTTGTGACGGAATCATAGCTTCCATCATCCTTTCCTCACATGGGACAATGCTCTAATAATGATGATCATCACACTTTTATTTACTCACAACTCAAGAATTACAACCCGATACTAGAACAAGATATGACTCTATATGAATGCCTCATGCATATGAGAACAATATGACAAGGATGATGTGTGTTATAATAAACGGAACGGTGGAGGTTGCATGGCAATATATCTCGGAATGGCTATGGAAATGCCATAATAGGTAGGTATGGTGGCTGTTTTGAGGAAGGTGTATGGTGGGTGTAATGCACCGGCGAGAGTTGCGCGGTACTAGAGAGGCTAGCAATGGTGGAAGGGTGAGATTGCGTATAATCCATGGACTCAACATTAGTCATAAAGAACTCACATACTTATTGCAAAAATTTATTAGTTATCAAAACAAAGTACTTCACGCATGCTCCTAGGGGGATAGATTGGTAGGAAAAGACCATCACTCGTCCCCAACCGCCACTCATAAGGAAGATAATGAAAAAATAAATCATGCTCCAACTTCATCACATAACGGTTCACCATACATGCATGCTACGGGAATCACAAACTTTAACACAAGTATTTCTACCAATCCACAATTACTCACTAGCTTGTCTCTAATATCACCCTCTTTATATCTCAAAATAAATGCAAGAAATCAAACTTCTCATCTATTCAATGCACTTTATATGAAAGTTTTTATTATATCCCTCTTGGATGCCCATCATATTAGGACTAAATTCATAACCTAAGAAAATTACCATGTTGTTTAAGACTCTCAAAATAATATAAGTGAAGCACGAGAGTTCAAAAATTTCTATAAAATAAAACCACCGTCGTGCTTTAAAAAGATATAAGTGAAGCACTAGAGCAAAACTGCCTAGCTCAAAAGATATAAGTGAAGCACTAGAGCATTCTAATAAATACACGATTAATGTGTCCCTCTCAAAAGGTGTGTACAACAAGGATGATTGTGGTAATCTAAAAAGCAAAGACTCAAATCATACAAGACGCTCCAAGCAAAACACATATCATGTGGTGAATAAAAATATAGCCTCAAGTAAATTTACCGATGGATTGAAGACAAAAGAGGGTATGCCATCCGGGGCATCCCCAAGCTTAGATGCTTGGTTGCCCTTGAAAATTACCTTCGGGTGCCTTGGTCATCCGCAAGCTTAGAGCATCTCTAGCCGCGTCCCCAACAGGCCCTCCCCAGGCGTTTTTGCCGCGCCGGCGCCGAAAAAATGACCCAGTCGCCCCCCAGAAGCCCGTTTTTCGCCGGCTCGGGCCGAAACTGGTGCCGGCGGACCCAGGCAGAAGCCGGTGCCTTGGGGGCACCTGGGGCGCCGGCACAAGCGAAAAGGGCGCGTGGGTCCGCCTTGTCGGTGAGTCCAACGCCTATTCCCGCCGTTTCTTCCCGCTTTTCCCCCACTTCCCTCCCATTTTCTCCTTTCCTCCCGCCAATCTCCCTGCCGCTCGCCTCCCAGCCGGTCGCTATGCCACCGAAGAAGTACGTCGTCTCCCGCGCGGCGGCAACTGCGACCGCCTCCGTCGCCCAGCCGAAGCCGAGGAAGCCGAGGGCGCCGTCGTCCAAGCCACCAGGCATGCCAAACGCCGAGTGGAGGGCGGAAGTTCAGCGACGGGAGGCTGTCACCGCCGACCGGCGGAACAGGGCCATCGCCAAGAAGGCCCGTGACAACGCGGCGCGCGCGGCTGCGGCTGCCGCTTCGGCGGCGGACCAAGCCGAGGCCGAGGCGAGTCGCGCGGGGATGATGAGTCCACCCGGTAGCCACGCCCAGTACGCTCCCTGGGGCCAGCAAAGCGTCGGCTCTCCGTCGCCGCCGCCATGGGGATCGCCCTCGCCGAGCTACACCGATGGGGACGCGCACGGTGGGTTCAACCCAAACGTCACCTTCCCCCATGGACAATCGACCCAGCACACGCCCTCGCCCGCGTTCGCCGGCGTGCAGTACCCTCCATACAACTACTCGCCGCCCGCCTATGCGTCCTCCCCGATGCCCCATCTCCGCAGTTGCGCGCTGCCCTTCTCGCACCTCGACGACACCGACGAGACCGAGGGCGACATGGACGACATCATCGCCGCTGGTTCGGCCGCGACCGCTGCGTCTCCCGGGTTCGACACCCCAGATGAGACGATGGATCTTAGCGGCGGCATGGACGGCGAGCTCGGCTACGTCTACGGCGAGGAGGAGCAGGAGCAGGATGAGGAGGACGAGGAGGAGGAGGAGGAGGTGGAGGAGGAGCCAGCTACTGTTCCGGCGAAGAGGCGCAAGAAGAAGAAGCGGGCGGCCAGGTCAGGCGAGCCGCGCATCAAGTGGGCGTCCAAGGAGGAGGAATTCCTCGCCGAAGCATGGAAAGTCGTCTGCCTCGACCCGACCACTGGCACGAACCAGAGCATCAAGACGTACTAGGAGCGCATCAAGGCCGAGTTCGACGAGCGCAAGCTTGTCGACCCCTACTTCAAAGGCGTCTACATGCAGCATGGCTCGAAGGCGATGGTGAACCATTGGGGGCGTATCCAGGGGGCGTGCAACAAATGGCATGGGGTCGTCGAGGAGTTCGCGGCTCGCCCGGAGAGCGGCGCCATCGTTGAGGATCAGGTATGCCACGCCGGTCTCCCGCCTCTCTTTGCCGTGTACGCCCGCCAACTGTTTGTTCCTCCGCGCAGTTGCTGCGCATGTTCGCCCTGTACCGGCAGAGCAACAGCGACGCCGAATTCAAGTACCTCCACGTTTACAAGCGCATTGACAAGTGCGAGAAGTGGGCGGAAGTCCGGCGCACCCTCGACAAGGCCAAGGAGACCTACAAGCCGGACGCGCCGACTCCTGGCGCATCAGAAGGGCGGCCGGACGCAACAAAGGTGCCAAGAAGGGGAAACACGCCGATGCGGCCACCGCTCGAGTGCAGGAGTCCATCGAGCACTGCCTCGCCGACGCGCAGGCCCGGGCCGTCCTTCGTGAAGAGAAGACCGACATGCGGTGGTCGGCGTTGATGTCGAGCAGCGCCGTCAAGCTCGACCTACTCCGGACCAATGTCGCCGCGAAGAAGAGAAACACTGACCTGGCTTTCCTGCTGGGCGGGGCGGACATGCTCCAGAGCACCGACGAGGCAGTTAAGGCGTGGTACTTGGTGGAGCGTGGCCTCATCCTGAACCAGCTTCCCTCGACGCCGCCGCCGACGCCCACGCCCACGCCGCCGCCAAGCCCGCGTGATGACGCCTCCACGACGCCCAGCAGCACCGAAGCCGCGCCGACACCGCCTAGCGCAGAAGCAGCTCCGACACCGCCAAGCCCGCGCACGCCGACTCCGCCGACGCCTGGGGCCGACCCTGCCGAGTGATGCGTTGCGCACGCTAACTTGTGCCGCTCTATTTTTTGTACGCCCGACTATATCCGATCGCGGAACTGTGACTTGTGATCGCCGGACTTGTGGCATCTTTTGTGAGTGGGAACGACCAAGTTCGAATTTTCCGCGTCCTGGGGCCGGCGCCTGGGGGCGTGACTGGGAGCTAGGTCGTCCCCAGGGACCGAACTAGCGCCGGTTCGCCCCCAGACCGCTCTTTTTTAGCGCCCTGGGGGCTGAACGGCTGGAGATGCTCTTAGGCCCTTGCCACTCCTTATTCCGTTGTCCATCAAATCTTTACCCAAAACTTGAAAACTTCACAACACAAAAGTCAATAGAAAACTCATGAGATCCGTTAGTATATTAAAAGGAAATGACCAGTTAGGTGCTGTTGTGAACTCATTCTAAATTTATATTGGTGTAATATCTATTGTATTCTAACTTCTCCATGGTTCATACCCCCCATTACTACCCATAGATTCATCAAAATAAGCAAACAACACATAGAAAAGCAGAATCTGTCAAAAACATAACATTTTGTAGCAATCTGAAAACTTCGTATATTTCTGTAACTCCAAAAATTCTAAAAAATTAGGATAGCATGGGAAATTTGTATATCAATCTTTTGTAAATAATTCAGAACAAAGTCATGTTTATGTGATTTTTTTTAAAATTTTGGCAATAAGCGCAAAAGTATTTGTTTTTCAGCAAGATCAAAACAACTATCACCGTCGACCATTCGAAAGGTCTTGCTTGGCTCAAACACTAATTGACACACCAAAACACAATTACTGCAGAGGTAATAATGTGTATTTATTGAAAAACAGAACAAAAAACATAAAAATAAAATTGGGCTGCCTCCCAACAAACGCTATTGTTTAACACCCCTAGCCAGGCATAAAACATAGATCTAGATATTGTCATCTTTGGTATTAAATCCATAAGTGGCTCTCATAATAGATTTATATGGTAGCTTAATTTTCTTTCTTGGAATGTGTTCCATTCCTTTCCTTAACGAAAATTGAAATCTAATGTTTGCTTCTTTCATATCAATAATTGCACCAATCGTTCTAAGGAAAGGTCTACCAAGAATAATAGGACATGTAGGATTGCAACCTATATCAAGCAGAATGAAATCTACGGGCACATAATTCCTATTTGCAACAATAATAACATCATGAATCCTTCCCATAGGTTTCCTAATAGTGGAATCCGCAAGATTTAAATTCAAAGAACAATCATCAAGTTTATGGAAACCTAGCACATACATAAAGTTTTCGAAATAGTGGAAACACTAGCACCCAAATCACAAAAAGCATTGCACTCGTAATCTTTAATATTAATCTTACTAGTAGGTTCCCACTCATCATAAAGCTTTCTAGGGATAGAAACTTCCAACTCAAGTTTTTCTTCAAAGGATTTCATCATAGCATCAATGATATGTTTAGTAAAAGCTTTATTTTGATTATAAGCATGAGGTGAATTCAACATGGATTGCAACAAGGAAATACAATCTATTAAAGAACAATTATCATAATTAAAATCCTTGAAATCCAAAAGAGTGGGTTCATCGCTACTTAAAGTTTTGACCTCTCCAAATCCCACTTTTATCAATTTTTTCATTAAGATCTTTAAACTCTGAATCATTGGGACGCCTTCTAGCTAAAGTTGAATCATCCCGAGTCCCTTCTTTATCAAGATTTATATTAGAAAACAAAGATATAATATGAGTCACACCAATCACTTTAAGATCTTCATCATTATTTTCGCAAAAACTAGAAGAACACACCTTTACTAACCAATCTTGCTTGGCACGCATCCTAGCGGTTCTTTCTTTACATTCATCAATAGAAATTTTAATAGCTTTTAGAGATTCATTAATATCATGCTTGGGTGGCATAGATCTAATCTTCAAAGAATCAATCTGAAGAGAAATTCTATCAACATTCCTAGCCAAATCATCAATCTTGAGCAATTTTTCTTCAACCACAGCATTGAAAACCTTTTGAGAATTAATGAAATCTTTAATATTGTTCTCAAGATTAGAGGGTACTTTATTATAATTTCCATCAGAATTGTTGTAGGAATTACCATAATTATTAGAGGAATTACTAGGAAACGGCCTAGGGTTAAAATTACCTCTATATGCATTATTACCAAAAAAAATCCTACCAACAAAATTCACATCCATATATTCATTATTATTCCCAATCAAAATGGATAAAGACATATCATTAGGATCAATAGGAGCACTCTTACTAACAATCAATTTCATGAGTTCATCCATCTTTCCACTCAAAGTATTAATTTCTTCAATCGCATGCACTTTTTTACTAGTAGAAGATCTTTCGGTATGCCATTGAGAGTAATTAGCCATAATATTATCTAAGAGTTTAGTAGCTTCTCCAAATGTGATTTCCATAAAAGTACCTCCCGTGGCGGAATCCAAAAGATTTCTAGATGCAAAATTCAACCATGCATAATTTTTTTGTATGATCATCCACAAACTTAAACCATTAGTAGGGTAATTTCTTATCATCAATTTCATCCTCTCCCAAAATTGTGCAACATGTTCATGATCAAGTTGCTTAAAATTCATTATATCGTTCCTAAGGGAGATGATCTTAGCAGGAGGAAAATACTTGGAAATAAAAGCATCTTTACACTTATTCCATGAATCAATACTATTTTTAGGCAAAGATGAAAACCAAGTTTTAGCACGATCTCGTAGTGAGAACGGAAATAGCTTCAATTTAACAATATCATTATCCACATATTTTTTATTTTGTATATCACACAACTCAAGAATAGTATTTAGATGGGATGCGGAATCTTCACTAGGAAGGCCGGAAAAATGTTCTTTCATAACAAGATTCAACAAAGCGGCATTAATTTCATAAGATTCAGCACAAGTGGTGGGAGCAATCGGAGTACTAATAAAATCATTATTATTAGTATTGGAAAATCACACAACTTGGTGTTTTCTTGAGACATCGTGACAGAGCATGCAATCTAACACACGAGCTAACAAAAAACAAACAAAAAGGCGAACGGAAGAAGGGCGAATAAAAAGGCAAATATTTTTGTGTTTTTCTGAAAAGGTTTTAGAAGTGGGGGAGAGGAAACGAGAGGTAAATGGCAAATAATGTAATGCAAGAGATGGGAGTTTATGATGGGTACTTGGTAGGCTTGATGTAGAACCTCCCCGGCAATGGTGCCAGAAATTCTTCCTGCTACTTCTTGAGCTTGCGTTGGTTTTTCCCTTGAAGAGGAAAGGGTGATGCAGCAAAGTAGAGATAAGTATTTCCCTCAGTTTGAGAACCAAGGTATCAATCCAGTAGGAGGTACAAGCAAGTCTCCAATCTATGCACCTGCACAAACAATCAAACACTTGCACCCAACGCAATAAAGGGGTTGTCAATCCCTTCACGGTCACTTGCAAGGATGAGATCTGATAAAGAGAGATATAAAAGATTACTAAAATGTAAAACAAGGTAGAAACAAATAAACTGCAGCAAGGTATTTTTGGGTTTTTTGGTTTATAGATCTGAAAATAAATGATGGAAAAAAGACCCGAGGGCCATAGGTTTCACTAGAGGCTTCTCTCTTGAAGATAGCATACGGTGGGTGAACAAATTAATGTTGAGCAATTAATAGAAAAGCGCAAAGTTATGATGATATCTAAGGCACTGATCATGAATATAGGCATCACTTCCGTGACCAGAGACCGAAACGATTCTGCATCTACTACTATTACTCCACACATCGACCGACTCCTGTCTGCATCTAGAGTATTAAGTTCATAACAATAGAGTAACGCTTTAAGCAAGATGACATGATGTAGAGGGATAAACTCAAGCAATATGATGAAAACCCCATCTTTTTATCCTTGATGGCAACAATACAATACGTGCCTCGCTACCCCTACTATGTCACTTGGTGAGGACACCACAAGATTGAACCCAAAACTAAGCACCTCTCCCATTGCAAGAAAAACCAATCTAGTTGGCCAAACCAAACTGATACTTCAAAGAGAAATACAAAGATATCAAATCATGCATATAAGAATTCAGAGGAGAATCAAATAATATTCATATATAATCTGATCATAAATCCAAAATTCATCAGATCTCAACAAACACACCGCAAAAAGGTATTACATCGAATAGATCTCCAAAAACATCGAGGAGAACATTGTATTGAAGATCAAAGAGAGAGAAGAAGCCATCAAGCTACTAGCTATGGACACGTAAGTCTGTGGTAAACTACTCACGCTTTATCGAAACGGCAATAGGGTTGATGTTGATGCCCTCCGTGATCGAATCCCCCTCCGACAGATCGCCGGAAAAGGCCCCAAGATGGTATCTCACGGGAACATAGGCTTGCGGCGGCGGAAAAGTATTTTGGTGGACGCTTCTGGTGGTTTGGGAATATTTGGGAATTTATAGAGCAATAATTAGGGTTAGGAGACCTCCGAGGGGCCCACAAGTCCTCTGGGCTCGCCCCACTGGGGCGCGCCTAGCAGGCTTGTGGCCTCCTCGGGCAACTCCTGCCCCCTCTCCAAGTCCTACGGGTGTCTTCTGGTCCAAGAAAAATCATCATGAAAGTTTTATTTCGTTTGGAATCTGTTTGATATTCCTTTTTTATAAAGCTCAAAAACAAGGGAAAACAGAAACTGGCACTAGGCTCTAGATTAATAGGTTAGTCCCAAAAATAATATAAAATAGCATATTAATGCATATAAAACATCCAGAACTAATAATATAATAGTACGGAACAATAAAAACTATAGATATGTTGGAGACGTATCAATAGCTTAGTATTGTTTATCTCATTTCCTACTCACCTTTGCTCGAGTCTTGTGATGGATAGGCAAAGCACATCATCTTCGGTCTACACCCACGACGACGGGTTCGATTCCATGAAGAACTTCATTGACGCCAAGATGGACAAGCACATGGAGGAGCTCAAGGTCCTCATCAACAACCGCAAGCGGTCTTCCTCATCTTTGAGAAGACGCTAAAGTGCAAAGACTTCCGAGCTACCGATACGTCTCCAACGTATCTATAATTTATTATTGTTCCATGCTATTATATTATCTGTTTTGGATGTTTTATATGCATCAATATGTTATTTTATATTATTTTTGGTACTAACTTATTAACCTAGAGCCTAATGCCAGTTTCTGTTTTTTCCTTGTTTATGACTTCTATAGAAAAGGAATATCAAACGGAGTCCAAACAAAATGAAATTTTATGATGATTTTTCTTGGACCAGAAGACACCCAGAAGACTTGGGGAGAGGGCCAGAAGAGTCCCGAGGAGACCACAAGCCCTCAGGGTGCGCCCTAGGAGGGGCACCTCCCTGGTTTGTGGGCCCATCGGGAGTCCCCCAACTCTAATCTTTGCACTATAAATCCTAAAATATTCCCCCAACATCAGAAGTGTTCACCAAAATACTTTTCCGCCGCCGCAAGCTTCTGTTCTCGTGAGATCCCATCTTGGGCCCATTTCCGGCACTTGGTCGGAGGGGGATTCGATCACGGAGGGCCTCTACATCAACCTTGCCGCCCTTTCGATGAAGCGTGAGTAGTTTACCACAGACCTACGGGTCCATAGCAAGTAGCTAGATGGCTTCTTCTCTCTCTTTGATCTTCATTACAATGTTCTCCTCGATGTTCTTGGAGTTCTATCGGATGTAATCATCTTTTGCAGTGTGTTTTTTTGAGATCCGATGAATTGTGAATTTATGATCATATCATCTATGAATATTATTTAAGTCTTCTCTGAACTCTTTATGCATGATTAAGATATCTTCGTATTTCTCTTCGAACTATCAGTTTGGTTTGGCCAACTAGATTGGTTTTTCTTGCAATGGGGAGGTGCTTAGTTTTGGGCTCAATCTTGCAGTGTCCTCACCCAGTGACAGAAGGGGTAGCGAGGCACATATTGTATTGTTGCCATCAAGGATAAAAAGATGGGGTTTACGTCATATTGCTTGAGTTTATCCCTCTACATCATGTCTTCTTACTTAAAGTGTTGCTCTGTTCTTATGAACTTAATACTCTAGATGTAGGCAGGTGTCGCTCGATGTGTGGAGTAATAGTAGTAGATGCATAATCATTTCGGTCTATTAGTCACGGACGTGATGCCTATATGCATGATCATTGCCTTAGATATCGTCATAACTTTGCGCTATTCTATCAATTGCTCAACAGTAATTTGTTTGCCCACTGTATGTTTTCTTTCAAGAGAGAAGCCTCTAGTGAAACCTATGGCCCGTGGGTATATTTTCCATCATATATTTTCAGATCTATAAACCAAAAAACACCAAAATACCTTGCTGTAATTTATTTATATTTACTTTAGTCTGATCTTTCCTTATCTTTTATACCTATCTCTATCAGATCTCACTCTTGTTCGTGACCATGAAGGGATTGACAACCCCTTTTTTGCATTGTGTGCAAGTGTTTGTTAGTTTGTGCAGGTGCATATATTGGAGACTTGCTTGTGGCTCCTACTGCATTGATACCTTGGTTCTTAACCGAGGGAAGTACTTATCTCTACTTTGCTGGATCACCCTTTCCTCTTCAAGGGAAAAATCAATGCAACCTCAAGAAGTAGCAGCTACCATCTCCAGCAAGTACACACCGGCATCGACATCGACAAGACCATGAACAACACACTTCCGGACGCAAGTTGGCTTCTCTGCCATCCCCGTGCACACGGGCCCTCGACCTAGTGCACACGGGACCCCGTGCACACAGCCTCCTGCATCCCCGTGCGCACGGGCCATACAGAACAGCAACATCGACACTTCGGCTTCTTCGACTACGATGGCATCTTCACCAAGAAACTTCAAGGCATCTTCGTCTTCGGATGTATGGTATCTTCGCCATTCCACGAGCTCAAGTCCTCTACTTCCATGAGCTACTACGACTTCGAAATCGCCGATGAGTTCCAAGACAATGTTTCCATCTTTGGAGGCGAGAGTGATGATATGCCATCTTCGGCCTTCATCCACGGCAAGAGTGATGGTGTGCCATCTTCGGTCTTCATCCACGGCGATGACTACGAGATGGTTGAGCATGGGATTTTCCCTTCGACCACGGGGACATATGATGATGAGTTGCGAGACTTGCGCCACCATATTGAGAGCGAGAGTGACTTCACCACTAGCCCCATATATGATGAACTGCCCCAATTCCCATGTAAGGAGAGCCACCACCACCACCACTTGAGTGATTTGAGTGACTCCACCATATGTGACATTGAGTGCACCTACCTTGAGGGAGTGAGTGAGCCACCACCACATGGAGAGAGTGAGGTAGTTGATACGACATGTGAGGCCATTTTGATTTCTAAGGACTTAACCTCTACCTCTATTGTGTCTTCTCATTTGATGCTAGGCCCCATATACGACGACGCCACGATCCTCGACGACTTTGTCCTTTCTTTGGACAAGACAATGGCCATGGTGGACTATGATATGCACCCCCACATGGTTCCATCACGATGACGATGACCACGAGTTGATCCTTACCACCTCACCTACACCACATGAGTGGAATGCGAAAGGTAACATAGGTGAAGGTGATGCTCTTGTCCCACTAGTGGACATTCTTGACCTTTATTGCTTGCATGATGTCGATCCTCCTATTACCATGTTTCATACTAGTATGATTTCCCCATGTGATGATTTACCCATTCATGATGAGTCTGATGATTGCCATGTAGATTCTATTAGTTGCGATGCCATGTTACATAGGGTTTCTTGTGATAATTCTCTTGGTCACATCATGTTCGACAACCCGCTTGACTTGTTATATGCTATGCATGAGATCACCCATTTGTCACATTTGCAATCTCATCGCAGTGACTATGCATATGCCATTAAAATAAACCCAATTTGCACATATGGCATAGATGACAAACCCATGGCTATTGGCATTTGTTTTTCTTGTGATGAACCCGACATGCTCCCTTTGCATAATTTATCTCATATGCCATGCCATGACCACCTAGCTTCCGACATGCATTGTTTGCCATGTTTTCAATATTCTCCATATGATGATTCCACTATTGCTAATGAGGAGACACCCATAGTTTGCTCATACCTATTAGGAGATTTTGATCCATCCTATGATTTGCATGATTCCCATGATTCTGTGCACCATATGCATCCCATGAATAAAAATGCTATTGTTATGCCACACACTTGCTATAGTTTGCGTCCTAATCATGTTGAACACAATAACTATCATTGCATGATGGATGACTTGTTTCTCTACCGTGCCTCAAATTTCTTTGAGCATTGTTTATCTTGTGATAATTCTCACATGCACATACACATCATGATGGATGATGTGTACATTTACCACACAAACACTTTCTTTGGTTTGTGTCTCTTTTGTGTAGGTACACATAAATACTCGCCAACCTCGCAATCCCATGAGTTGACGAAATGAGCTCTAGAGAGCAATGATGATTTGGGATTCCATGATTTTCATTCCCACCACTCCCTTCTCGGATCTCTTCTACATGGCCCTCACATGTTATGGGTTATTATCCATAGTGTATCATTTTCCCATATTGCCATGTTCACTTCGCATGCTTTGCTCAATCCTATGCCTTTGCCATGCATTTGTGAAACATGCTTTGCATTACACATGATGATTGATTCGAGTACTTGTATGTGTATTTGCAAGCTTGGTGGAGATAATGCTTGTTATTGCCATGTTCCATTTATAACCCATTCCTATGATGATCCATTGATCTTGCTTTGTGTTCGTGCTTGTGATACGTCATGTGCAATGCCTATATCTACTATTTTCTCACATGACATGATTGCCATGATTTCCTCTAGTGTGTTCCATCTTCGCTCCACTAGTTTGCACAACATGTTTACTATGCTTGCTTTGTGTAGTGCATCACCCATGATTCATACTTGCTCATTTCATGCGGTTGATAGCCACTATTGCCATGCTTTGCACATAATTGCTATTGCTTCTTCTCACATATCTCCAGATGTTTCCTCTCTCATGCAAGATAATTTTCCATGTATTGAGTGCAACAATGATTTTATCCTTGATAATGAGATTGCCCCCATAGCATTCTCGCATATATTTGGAGATTTTGACATATTTCTTGTGAAGCATGCTTGCCTTCCTTCTTTGCACCATATGCCTCGTGCCATGAAAATTGCCATTGTTGCATCATATTTCTCATGCACTTTTTCTTCTAATGGTTATGTGCAAGAGAAGAGAACCATCATGATGGATGATGTGTTTATCTACCATGCACATACGTTCTTTGCTTTGTTTTGTGCATGTGTACGATCGTTCGACTTCGTGTTAACTTCCAATTCATGTGAGTTAACCATTCGAGCTCTTGAGAGCGAGCCTCATACATTCGACCATGACTCCCTTCTACACCACATTTCCTACCACTTCGGCATTATGAAGGACGCACAAGGACACACTTTCGAGCTGATATCCTTCTCTTTCGCGAACACCCAAACCATGAGCATGCATATTGTGAATCATACTTCATGTGTTGCTTGCACCATGGCACTTTGCACACATGCTAGCGATCTTGCTTCGACTTATCATTGCCACATTGCCATATGCCACATGACATATATGCCTTGTGTGTTGCATCCAACTTATGCATTATTTGCCCCTATCATATGTTTGGTTGCAACAATGTCATTTCTTCACGTATGCCATGCACCTATGATTGTCACATACTTGACTTGATTGCCTCACACATGATGAACAATTGCTCTTTGCATTGTGTTGAGTGCCACAATATCTTCACCACACCGTATGCATGTTATGCTTGGATTGTCTTGCATTTGACCCATGTGTTTACACACTTCATTTTATTTGGTGTTGTGAATGCTTCCTATGCATACCATAGACCATTTGTTGAGTGCTTTGTGCACGTTTGCTATGATCTTGAGGTAGATGCTTGTTCAATTGTCAAACATATTTGCATCTCTACCTCCCATTTGCATGCTTGTTTCCATGATGACCTTGATTTGCTCAATTTATGTGCTTACATGCCATGTCAAAAGCCTTTGTCACAACATATGCTATGCTTGATGGCGACACTTGTTGGGTGAATCACCTCTTGAATGCTCGGTTTTGCACTAACACTAACGACATTTGTTTTTCCAAGTGTTTGTTGTCTTTGCTCCTTTTGAAGGAACCACACGACGGTGCAACATTGGAGAGTGCCCATTTCGAGCTACAAGATGATGAATGCTTGGCGATCGTCCACTTCTACACGACGACATCATATCTTTCCCATGGTGATTTGGTTTTTGATCCGAGGTCGGATCTTTCCCAAGGGTGAGGGGGTGATGCAGAGCATCCTACAGACATCACCATGTCAAGAGTCCGTTTGGCAAGTGACACGTGCGACATCTACTTCATGCATACAAAGGTGAATCCCCTCCTTTACATGTGTCCACTTGTACCCTTCGAGGATGGTATACTACTTGACCCCTCTCTCGTGTGCATACATAGGTGTGAGCGGAGCTACACATTCATCGAGGAGGAGTCCAAGCACAGGAGAACAACTGCATGCACCATCCAAGCGAGAAGCCTGGAAGCGGAGAAGGAACCATCAAAGAAGAAGGCAGAAGCTCCCAGGCGACCCCGTGCGCACGGGACCCCCCAACCACGTGCCAACGGGCCTCCCAGGCTGCACGGTTGTGAAGACCCCATGCGCACATGCGTGTACTATGCCCACGGGATCCCTGTGTCCACGGGCCTCACAGACCTCGTGCGCACGGGCATGTACCATGCCCACGGGATCCCCGTGTCCACGGGCCTCACAGACCCCATGCGCATGGGCTACTGCGTCAGGTCGCTGGAGGTCCCTGATAACCCACAAGTATATGGGATCAATTGTAGCTCTTTTCGATAAGTAAGAGTGTCGAACCCAATGAGGGGCAGAAGGAAATGACAAGTGGTTTTCAGCAAGGTAATGTCTGCAAGTGGTGAAATTGTAAGTAACAGAGTAGTTTGATAGCAGGGTAATTTGTACGAGCAAGTAATGATAATAGTAACAAAAGTGCAGCAAGGTAGCCCAATCCTTTTGAGGCAAAGGACAGGCCAAAACGGTCTCTTATAGTAAGCAAAGCATTCTTGAGGGTACACGGGAATTTCATCTAGTCACTTTCATTGTAACATCCCAAAATTCTAAATTTTGGAATGTTATATTAAATAGATAGTTATGATTGATTGTTTGATTGATTGTGTAAAATTGAGAGAAATTTGAAACTTTTTGAAAGTTAAATGAGAGGGAATAAAAGGACTTTCCCAAACTTTCACTTTGCATTTCTGATCTACGTGAATTCAAATTCTTTTCAAATAAAAACCCTAGAGAGAAGATGACATGACTTCTTCCATTTAAATAAATGAAAAGGGTTTTTGAAAATATTTGAGTTTCATTCGGAAATATTTTCCAATTCAGAAACTTTATGCAACTCAATGATTTTCATGAGAGAAGATAAAATGACTTCTTCAAAACATATGAAATATAAGTTGGGAGTTTCAAAGAATCAAATTCAAAGTCCCTTTGAAATTATTTTCAATTTGGAGTTATTTGGTTTTTATTCGAATTATTTTTCTCCAAAAATAAAATATATGGAAAATAGGGTAAAATGATTCCCTACATCAGAAAATTGGAGAGAAATAAATTTGGGATCATTTTGGTTTTTGTAAATGATTTTTATTGGGTTTTATTATAGCTGTAGCACTTTTTGCTTTATTTAAATTTTTGAGGATTTTATTTGATGCTAGAAAAATGTTCAAGTTGTAGAAAATCTTTTTCTAATTTTTTTAATATATTATATGCCTATAGTATATTTTCAGTTTATTTTCTGTAAAAAGTTTTTTTTTAAAAAAACTTCTAGGCCACCAAACTGGGCCGGCCCAGCAAATCGCTAGGCCACGGCCCAGCCGGCCCGACGCCGCGCCCCACTCGTCCCCGAGCTCGGGACGGAGTCCCAAGCCGCCACGGCATCGCCGCTGCGCAGACCTCGCCGTCCGTGGTGAGGCCGGGCTCCTCTGCCCCTTGCCCAAGGCACTCCGCCCCCTCCTCCTTTAAATACCGGAGCCCTGGGTCCCGTTCCTCCTCCTCGCCCCGCACTCGCGACACCGCCGCCGCATCTCGCTGGAGCCACCACCACCTCACTCCATCCCGTCGCCGTGGACCGCCGCCGACGCCGCCATCCTCCTCGCCTCGACGCGCCACCCCTCCCCGTCCACTCCGCCCTCGCCGCAGGCCACCAGAGCCAGCGCTCCGGTCGAGCCGAGCCACCCACCGCCGTCTTCTCCGACACCGACGAACCCCGCCGCCGCCGACCGGTAACCACCACCGCCAGCCGTTGGATCTGGATCCAACGATCCAGATTTTGTTTTGTTTTTTTGTTAAACATTTTCTTCTATTCTGTGAACGTTTGTTAGTTAGGGTTTGCAGCGAACGTTTTCGTTCGTTAGGTTTCTGTTAGCGAGCGTTCGCTCTATAGTTTTTTCTTTTTCCTTTTCTGTTTAATTTCGGCCAGGGACCCATCCATGAATAGTTTTCTTACAGATTAGTCCCTGATCTTTAATTGATCACTACTTTTACACCGTTTATCCAAATCCAACGAAACCAACACCCACTTCTTAATTATGATCCCCTCTATCCAGATAATCAACTTAAACATATTTTTGAAAGTTTAAAATTTGATTTCAAACAGATTTGAATTTGAACTTCTTTTGTCCATAACTCGAGTTATATAACTCCAATTTGAGTGATTCTTTTTGCAAATCAAAGCTCTTGACCTAAACTTTCTGGTAAGGCCAAATTCACCCAATTTTGGTACTGTTAGAAATTGTTTTATGTTGCAAGAGTTAATTTCTTGGTTTTGAAGTTTTCCGAATTGTTTTCTTCGTTCTTTCCGATCTTTTGAGTGATTGCTTATGTGCGGTTACTATTGCTTGCTTACGATAGATTGACCGGAGTGTGACGAGTAGAACTATCAGGAGTTATGAGTGCGAATCATGTTCATCAACAGTACAGGTAAGTTCACACTTTGATCATACTTTTATTACCCAGTTTCTATGCATTAGTTTCAACCCTCAAACAATGCATGAGTAGGTTTGATAACATGTTGGTACTGGGAAGTAGTTGATGAGGTAGGAATCTATTGTCTTATATTCAAACCTTGGGATTTACTACGTTATGTTTATACTGCTATGCTATGCTCGTAGACGTGGTTTGGTTTGAGAGAATTCATGACACATGTGAGAGTTATTATTAAACTAAGGTTTAAACTTAAGGTGGCTACTTTAATACACATCTGGGTGGATTGGTTGGGGCACCCTGGAGCACCCAGTGGTTTGCCCGGCACCTGGAGAACCCAGTGCTTGCCCAAGGGGACCCCGAAGTACCCGTGTGATCACCCTATGGAATGCCACCCAGGCTCAAAGGGATCATAAGATTTTTCATGCTAGAAACTTCCGTGTGCAGGCACAAGCCATAGTTGAGTATGTTGCGTGACCTCTTTTAGTGGTAGGCTAGCAGATGTAGGGGATGTAGGTGGTACTGTCTACCCAGAGTAAAGAGTTAACGTTTCTAAAAGACTGTGTCTCGGTCATCCGTTTCCTAAACACCATGAAGTGCGAGAAATCCAACGGAGGAGATCGAGTCTTGTGGGGAAACTTGAATTATTGATTTGCACAAACCTCTGCAGAGTGTACAAACTAATCATGATTAGCCGTGTCCCCGGTTATGGGCAACTTGAGTATCTGGTACTTGAATTATTGATTTGATCTCATCACCCTATTTAATGAAACTGTTGGGTTATTAATAATTTGGGATTGAGTTGGAGGAACCTTCTCAATAATTTTCAACCAACTTTGTAGTTAAATAAAATATATTCCTTTGTTGTAGGAAAAAATTAGCTTTATGCAAAATTAACCTTAGAGCCTCCACCAGCCAAATATGCATGTAGTGATAGCCATTATTCAGCATTGCTCTACAGTGTGAAATTGCCAGTACATTCAATGTACTGACCTACATGGCTGCAACGTCTCATGTTGCAGGATTCTTACGACGAGTAAGTGATACGTTAGGGTTACGATTTCTACACTCAACTTTGCCATTGGTGTTGATGGGAATCCACAACTTGGTTGTTACTTCCGCTATTTGGATTGAGGTAATAGTATTTACGTTACTTATACATGCGATTTACCTCTGTTATAAATCCTCGAGTATTGTGTGTGTCAGCATACCGATCCAGGGATGACACTTAAGCACAGAGACTTGATCCATTCGGGTCGGGTCGCTACAAGATGGTATCAGAGCACATGTTGACTCTAGGACGTGACCCCTAGAAACTGGCAAGCCCATAGGAAAGATTTTTTCTCTAAAATCTTTATTTTCAAAAAGATATCTTACCTCTCTTCTTTTTTGAGTTTTATCAAATATTCCCTTTTTGTTAGACTATACCCCTTTCCCCTTTTGACCACATGAAGATTCGACTGATGAGACCGCTCCAACAAGTACAAGATATCGGACAACTAAGACCACTTCAGAATAAAGAGGATTTTACCGAGAATTATAATAATGGGAACTACAACGGTTGAAGACTCCGAAGATTAGGAGAATTTGAAGGCTCTGAAGAATTTCCAGATTGATATGACCTAGGAAGGCTACCCTTATGGAATTTGTCAGACTATTGAAGTTGCCGAAACTTGAGACGAAGGTGTGTCGGAGAAAGACCGAAACATGTAGCATTAAAACTCAAAGTTTTTGTCAAGAAAACCCTAAGGCAGGAGATATCAACTATGGAATGATAGCTCATGGCAATGACATGGCAAAAACACGGCTATCCAGGATGTTATCACCCGCTTATGCTATTGTCACCGTGCCGAGTTAAGCATGCAATTCTTCAGAAGGAATTGGATGGTAGAAGGCTGATGGAGCACCTATCAGCAAAAGACAAAGTTTTAACCTTAGCTAGTGTATCACCAAGATCTGGAGTAGAAGTGAGGGTGGACCTGCAGGAAGCCGTAGTTCGTGAAGAACTCAGGACCTAGAAGCTGATAGTAGCCAAGCTGAAGGAGCAAAACCTCGAGATACCGGAGATTCTTCAGGAACTAAAGGATAGTAGGACCATGGTTCATGCCAAGTATGTTGAAACCCCGAAATTTGGAACGCAACTCCGGGATATTAATGGACGACTTCGCGTCGACAGAAATGACCTGGGAGAAGAACTTGAGAAGGACAAGCATGATCAGAAGAAGCCATCGGAGACATGAATAAGACTTGAAGAGTTTAGCGACTTTGAAGATTTATTGACCTTTAGAAGACTAAACCCCTGTTATATACTTACGTTAGATGCGACGATTGTGAGCTGTCATTTGTTTGGTGTTTTTCCGACAGCCACAATAAAGATCTGTCTCTTCAAAACTATTGTTTGTATTGTGTGTATCCCTTTCGATCTCTCTTATCTTACCCCAAAACCCATGGACCCAATAGAGGATGAATGGAGATGAACTCACATTTCCGGGACCGATAAGTCAATTGGAGACGGGCCGATGGATTCAGAACATGGAAGATCACATGAAGAATAACACTATAGCCGGAAACGGTATGACCCAACATGGTCTTCAGTGCTTTGAAAAAGGTGCTGCTACTTGGTGGAGGTTGTACCAAACCATCAATGGATGGCAAGGAGTAACCACTTGGAAAAAATTTAAGTTGACTATGCCAAAGTCTCGGTTTGTATCCCAGAAATTGAAGCCTTATGGAAAGGATATGAAGAAACCTTGTGCATGCAAGCTTTGTGGAGAAATAGGACTCAACCATAAAGAACACAAGGATAAATGCCCTAATTGTGAAGGAAGTCACCCAGCTGAAGAATGCCCAACTATGCAGATCACTTGTTTCTTGTGTGAAGGGACTACCCACTACCCTGCTCAGTGTCACATTTACCCCATAGTACAACGAACCATCCAGCAGAAGAAAGAAGCAATGAAAGGATCCCTCATGGAAATTTTAGAAGAACCTGTGATGAAGGAAGAGGTGGAGGACACACCCGAAGAGGATCTAAATAAACCCTGCACCAAGTCTTGTTATTCATGTGGAGAAGAAGGACACATCTCCCAGAATTGTCTGAATGGGGATCTAGTAGAATTCCCGACAGTGGAAGTAGAGTATGACCCACAGGAAATAGAAGCCCTGATTGCTATGGAAAAGTCCAGAAAGAGAAATAGATTGGATCCCAGGAACAATCCAATTTCTACAAAGAAGGACCTGAGTCATATCACATGTTTCAGGTGCAAAAATTCAGGACACTACTTCAATGATTGCCCAAAAGGGAAGATGAGGACCCCAGGAGGCTATATAATCACAAGGAAACCTCGAGAGTTGTCAGATGTAATATGTTTCCGTTGTAATGAAGCAGGGCACTTTGCCAGAGATTGTCCCAAAGAGAAGGAGACTTGTGCTAAATAGTAGTACTAGTGGGAACAATTCTTTTATATTGAAGAGTTGAGTAGAGGCATGTAATGGAAATGCAGGAGATTGTAATAATTTGAGAATAAATAAAGTTATCATCGTTGGTATTGATTTGGATTTTATGAGTTGTTACTCTATGAAGAAAGATTTTGACCATTTTCGAGGATATGATAAATATGGTCTATGGATGAATTTGTGCATTTTAAGGGTGGTAGTACCCTTTGAGGACACTTGACCCCTGGAAAGGATAATGATATTCCAAGGAGTGGACTTCGGACAAAATAAGTATGAGTTTTGTCTCGATATGTGGGATATCCCAAGAATATGAAGGGATGAAGTACTATTGGATATAAAGGAGGTATAGTGTTGGTAATATGGAGCAATTGTAACTTCATGATGAGTCTGAGCAATCACGTCTTAGTTTGGTACCAGTAGAAGGAAGAGAGACAGTACAATTGGATGGATTTAAGAATGCTAGGAAGCTGGATGTTGGAATAATGATCAGTTGCCCCCGATGATGTTTTCAAGGTTTACAAGTGATGAGATGGGCCATAACCCATAGGCCCCAGGACCTGCCAAGAAGCAAGCACATTCTTGCTGAAGGAAAAAACCTGGAAGAAGTTATGACTTTATCAACAGACGATCTTATAGGAGTTACGCAAAACCTGAGAGTTGTGAAGGAACGATAGATGTTTGTTTGGCTTGCAGAATCCATGGATTTATCCGAACTTGGTTCATTGACAAGAGAAATTCTGCAATGCTTGTGAGGATGACTGAGTGTTAGAACGCGAGATTCGCTAAACCATATACAAGGTAATGATTTGGGTGCGGGATGGATTGATCACCATACCGACTTACTCTTATTATTCTCTTTGCTATATGGGATGGTAAATCTGAGTGACTTACCTATAGTAGAGACACGACGATCAAAACCCTGTTTACACCTTAGAATGGTATGACAATTTTCCCTGGTACAAGGCAGTTGTTGCCAAACGTAGGTCATACGGTGAGGATGAAGCCCAAACCCGTTTTCTGCAGGGACCCAGTCAAATTGTTTGTTGACCACCATGAGACACTACAAAAAAAATACACTTCCGTGATGATACGTGTTTGTCACAGCAGGTCACATTTTCTGTCATGCATGTACATCCGTGACAATTTTATGACAGAATCAAGATAGTCATACCTGTGCTGTCGTAGAGGTGTTCCATGACATTACCAAAATTATCATCACAGAAGTGTCCACTTCCATGACGATAAATCGCGCATCACAGAAGTGCTTTCGTCAAGGGTGATCGACACGTGGCATCCACCGTAACGGAACACCATTAAGCTATCGGGTCCGGTTTTGGATCCGATAACCCGTTAACAGCCGGGACCAATGGGGATTTTCCACATGTAAAATTCTGATTGGCTGACGGAAACACGTGTCAGCTCCGCATTGGCACAGGTGTCACTCATCCAATGGGCGAGATGCACCTATGATATGTTGACACGTGGACCGGCCCAAAAGTGGCCCATAAAGTTTAAATGGGCCGGCCCAACTAAAGGCCCGTAAGATTTTGCGGACCATAATGGGCCGGCCCAGCTAAAGGCCCACGAGATTTTGCGGACCATAATGGGTTGGCTCAGCGAAAGGCCCATAAGATTTTGCGGGCCATAATGGGCCGGCCCAAGTAAAGACCCACAAGATTTTTGTGGGCCATAATGGGCCGGCCCAGGTGAAGGCCCACAAGATTTTTGTGGACCATAATGGGCCGGCCCAGCTAAAGGCCCATGATATTTCACCGACATTAATGGGCTGGCCCAGCTGTAGGCCCACAAGATTTTGAGGACCCTAGTAGGCCGGCCCATTAACTGGCTGCCATGTTTTGGGCCAAATGCCGGCCCATATTTGACCCGGTCCATTAATGGCCTGCCACGTTCCGGGCCTAACAATGGCCCATATGAGATCCGGCCCGTTAAAAGCCTACCATGTTCTGGGCCAAATGACGGCCCAGATCAGGTCCGGCCCTTTAAGAGGCTTTGGGCTAATTATGGCCCATATCAGATTCGGCCCGTCAACTGGACGCTATGCTTTTGGGCCCACTTGCTAAAGGCTCATTTAGTAGTTCGGCCTGATATTAGTTTCGGCCTGTTATGGGCCCGTTTAACATTTCGGCCCTATATTAATTTTGGCCTGTTAAAAGCCCGTCATATAGTTGGGCCTAACTACGGCCCGGTTTGCATCCGGCCTGCTCGCCGCCGATAATCTGATTGGGCCAAACAAGGACCGAGACAATTTTGGCCTATTAAAAGCCCATGATTTGATTGGCACAATCATGGGCCGGGGTCCATTTCGGGCTTTTGCCGGCCCGTGAGCTGTTCGGCACGTTTCAGGCCCAACCTACTTCTCAGCCTCCTAAAAGCCCATTGAGTTTTCTTGCGAAAAGAGGGCCGGCGGTTTACTCGGCCTATTAAAGCCCCGACTCTACTAGTGGGCCAGTTTACATTTAGGCCTTCTAACAGACCAAGATGACAAGGCCCATGATGTGGATCATACATCGTGATTGCATGACGGCCCGATTATGTACCGTAATTTTACGGTTTGGCCGGTTTACTGCGAAGACAGGATATAGATATAGAAAAATAACTACAGCATCGTGAATAAGAAAAAACCTAGACTATACAATAAAGAAATTACGGCATGTTACATCCACTGGGCATCAAAGTTCGCCACTATGATAATAAAGCACAAGCAGACAGCAGATTACATACACGGGGCATCAAAGATCGCCACCGGTGCAACTAAACACGCCGACAAAATAATATACAAAACCGATAGCACTTCAATAGGGTTCAAGAAAGGTTAGCCCTGCTAGGCAAGCAGCTAATGAGACTGCGCTTGTTTAACACTTATATCCTCCTCACTCTGAAAGATAAACAAGTAGACAGATGACAGGTTTTGCACATAAAAGTATCAGTGCTGACAATTCATCACATTTCTTACTGACGAACAAAGTGACAAAGTTTAAAATTGCATTACCACAATATGGTATTGTTCAGGTCAAGACATGGCAGGAAATGACTATTGTGAAGGAGTTGGCAGCTTCACGACACCACTCGATTACAGATCAAGAACTCATAAGTATCAATGGTTAGTGTGCTGTCAATTTATCCCATTTCAGATTGGCAAATAAAGAGACGGTTTAAATAATAGTAGAATGATATGACATTGTTCATAGTTAAGACATTGCAGAATATGACATTGTGCTATAGTGGGTAGGTTCACCACACCACTGGATTACGGATCAAGAACAGAAGCATACATGCCGTGCAAAAGAAGATCACTTGCTCTGTATAGTTTAATTTACATGGTATGCAGAAGGAACTTGGTTGTACAACTGAAAACTTAAATTGAGAAGGACAAACTTTTGTTTATGAACTACATAATAAACTTTAAACATGCAATTTAGTGCAAACACCAAAAATAAACAGCTGTTGCAGTCATGCCTAACCAAATATACACAACAAAGTTTGAAGGCTTGAGAAGGACAAACTTACATTATTGGTGAAGGCAGGCTCTACAAAGCCCTTGTCCATGCTGATGGACGGGGGGCAATTCAAGAAGTTTACCATAGAATGTTCTTCATAAGCATTGCCTTTATTCTTCATTTTGTTAAGAGTAAATATAAATGTGATAATATAAGAAAAAATGGAGAATATTTAAGATAAGATGAAGAGTGATGCTACATAACTAAGTAGCTATAAATGTAAGTACAGCGATATAGGCAAAAGGTACAGCCAAGAGCAATGCAGAGCTAAACTTCTTCAGTACCATCGGTGTTATCCAACCTTATGGTAAGAGTAAATATAGATCTTATGTGTAGAAAGTGGAGGGCAAAGGAAAATAAGCTGCAGAGTGATGGTAGATGAACAACTACCTGTCAATATAAGTACACTGATAAAGGACAACAGGTACTTACAAGAACAATGCAGAGCTAAAAAAATTCAATGGCATTGGATATATTCTACACTAATGTAACCATTCATACAGATCAGATAATTTGGAGCGAACAATTGATAAGCAAGCTATCATGCATACTGCTGTCACATAATGAACCAGGTATGTATGCAAGTACAGTGATACAGGACAACATGTACTAACAAGAGCAAAGCAGCGGGCATCATATTTGCGATATCCTGTCGTTCTTTTCAAACCGGAATTCTTTTTCGAGCAGATTTCCCGCAAAAAAGATCCATAAGGCACATGCGGAAAAGTAGAAGTTCAAATTGTCATTCGATATCATAGACAGTACCTCATCCTCGGAACGAGACCAGTGCATAACTAGGTTTTTCCATTCAATGTCTTCTAAATTTAGCACGGGAGACTTCACCAGAAATTCGTTTATAGACTTGCCATCAAAGTGTGATTTCCTCAGGTAACACCAATACAGCTGCAATGCTTCCTTGAAAAGCCCAAGCAAGCTTTGCTCGTCATGACTATCCAGATTGACCCTCGCCTACTTACAACAATGTAATGTTAATCATTGATGTGTTCAATCAGCAGAAAACAGGAAAATAATCGCCATGAATAGTAGCACTTACACGTAAGTGGGACAGGAAGATGTGAAAATGGTGTTTGTCTTCACAATAATCTTCCCATGATGGGAATATATGCATGTAGTCCCTAACAACATTGAAAGCATTGTCTTTTAAACTGGGAATAACTGGAATGGGGTTCCAATCTGCAGGAATTGGCCGTCTCTGCAGTTGGGATAGGTCTTCGGTCGGTGGACTTGCTGTACTTTTTGCTGGAGTGGGATTTTTTTGTGGTACGGCTGGTGCTATGGCAACTGAAATCGGCATACCATTTCCTGGAGTGCAGGTCCTGTGTGGTGCGGCTAGTGGTGTGGCCAGTGAAGTATGGGTACAGTCTGCTGGAGTCGGTCCTACGTTTTGTGTCACTGGTTGTACAACCAATATAAGTGGGGTGCTGTCTGATTTCTCCGGCACAACCACGTTTTTCAAGGACTTTGCTGGTGCTCCTTCAGGTTCAGCAATCACCCTCTTCCTTTTTGATGTATGATGCACAAGAACAACATTTGAGTGGAAAAACATGGTATGATGACAGATGGAATATGTATTGATAATGGATGGGCATGGCATCTCGACATATATGATGAGTAAACTAAGCAGATGGCAGTGCAACAAAGTAGAAGAAATGCAAGACAACATATGCAAGATACGCGCAATCAATAAAACCTTGCCAAATTAGAACAGGCACCTTGATGGGTGAACAGGACAGGCCATGTGCCTTTGACTCCTCGAGGTTAGAATAGTAATTAGGATCATATTCTGAACAAGAATCAACAGGTGGTGAGCGTATGAGTTTGATTGCATCCAGAATGGCACTCAATGCCTTGGTGCCAATTTTGTAAGTCATTGCGGTGCTTAGCTTCAAGAGTGGACTGCTGCTAGTGCGACACAAAGCAACTACACAGATCATAGTGTAGATATAACGGGAAAACCGTAAGCATCAGAGTAAAATCAGCAAAGTGGAACTTGCTGGAATATATGTGCTAGTATTGTCGGTACGGCTAGAAAGGCTTCGGATACCAGCTCTCTTCAACTGAAGGTGCGGTACTGTTAATATCAGTGTAACTTTCAGAGGCGACACAGCTCCCCGCATTTCCTTGCTATTCTTTTAGGATTCAAGTGGGCGTGCCACTACAAATCCTATTCCCATGTTTACAAAATCCTATGAATCAAAGAGGCCCGACGAGTTCAAAGTGTCCATACCAACCGACCGTATAGACCTCTACACTGCAAATGTCCCTGCTCGTATTCACTACAAGGAACATACTGTAATACTATCATACTCCCTCCATTCCAAAATATAAGTCTTGGTAGAGATTTCCACTATGGATCACATACAGATGTATCCAGATACATTTTAGAGTGTAGATTCACTCATTTTGCTCCATATGTAGTCCATGGTGGAATCTATACAAAGACTTGTATTTAGGAACGAAGAGAGTACTTATTAAAGAAGAACGGAAGAGGAACATGCTAAAGAAGAGCAGGCAGATTTTGGATAATAAAATGTTCGTCGCGCAGTGCCCACACATGATGAACCAGATCGCATTAAGAAAGCAACTCCCTGCTGTCTCTCTATATGTGGTGCACGTGCTTTTTCGAAAGTAAAGTAGGAACATTAGCTGACCAATTAAATGTTATCTGTTTTAGTAATATCAGTATCATATCAGATTCGTACTTGAGCAACAAGTTTGGAATTATGAGTGGCACGTTGTTTAGCTTGATGGATTCAGGAGCAGTGCTAAGCAGGTACGATGATGGTACTGAATATAAAGGCATGTCTGCATGCAAGTCGCGTGACTTTTGTCATTTGGGCCAGTCGACCATTTCAGGCGGTTCGATGAAGATCCTACGTCTCCTAACCCTTCTTCTTCCTCGTCTCTGATTCTTCCCATACAGAACACCGCACGGGCCACCGGTCGGACCACCGGCCCCCATCGCCTGTGTTCCTCCGCCACCCCCACCCCCACCCCCGCCCCCACCCGCGTCGAGTTTTCTTTATTCAGCGAGGCCCCACCACCGCCCCCCAACCAAAGTCC